>NC_069506.1:298475400-298597900 GCF_027579735.1 Bombina bombina | reverse complement strand
CTCTCTTTCTCTCTCTAACCCTCTGTGTGTGATTGTGTCTCTCTCTTTCTCTCTCTTTCTCTCTCTCTCTAACCCTTTGTGTGTGATTGTGTCTCTCTCTCTTTCTCTCTCTCTAACCCTCTGTGTGTGATTGTGTCTCTCTCTCTTTCTCTCTCTCTCTCTCTCTCTCTCTCTCTCTCTCTCTCTCGCTAACCCTCTGTGTATGATTATGTCTCTCTCTATTTCTCTCCCTCTCTCTAACCCTCTGTGTGTGATTGTGTCTCTCTCTCTTTCTCTCTAATCCTCTGTGTGTGATTGTGTGTGTGTCTCTCTATCTCTGTCTCTTTCTCTCTTTCTAACCCTCTGTGTGGGATTGCATCTCTCTTTCTCTCTCTCTCTCTCTCTCTCTCTCTCTCTCTCTCTCTAACCCTCTGTGTGTGATTGTGTCTCTCTCTTTCTTTCTTTCTCTCTCTCTAACCCTCTGTGTGTGATTGTGTCTCTCTCTTTCTCTCTAATTCTCTGTGTCTCTCTCCCCCCGCCTCTCTCTCCCTCTCCCCCCCCGAGTGCTTTTCTAACCCTCTGTGTGCGATTGTGTGTCTCTCGCTCTCTCTTTATTTCTCTCTCTATAACCCTTTGTGTGTGATTGTGTCTCTTTCTCTCTCTCTCTAACCCTCTGTGTGTGATTGTGTCTCTCTCTCTCTTTCTCTCTCTAACCCTCTGTGTGTGATTGTCTCTCTCTCTCTCTCTCTCTCTCTAACCCTCTGTGTGTGATTGTGTCTTTCTCTCTCTCTAACCCTCTGTGTGTGATTGTGCCACTCTCTCTTTCTCTCTCTCTCTAACCCTCTGTGTGTGATTGTGTCTCTCTCTCTCACCCTCTGTGTATGATTGTGTCTCTCTCTCTTTCTCTCTCTCTCTCTCTAACCCTCTGTGTGTGATTGTGTCTCTCTCTCTCTCTCTCTCTCTCTCTCTCTAACCCTCTGTGTGTGATTGTGTCTCTTTCTCTCTCTCTAACCCTCTGTGTGTGATTGTGCCTCTCTCTCTTTCTCTCTCTCTCTAACCCTCTGTGTGTGATTGTCTCTCTCTCTCTCTCTCTCTCTCTCTCTCTTTCTCTCTCTAACCCTCTGTGTGTGATTGTGTCTCTCTCTTTCTCTCTCTCTCTAACCCTCTGTGTGTGATTGTGTCTCTCTCTCTTTCTCTCTCTCTAACCCTCTGTGTGTGATTGTGTCTCTCTCTCTTTCTCTCTCTCTCTCTCTCTCTCTCTAACCCTCTGTGTATGATTATGTCTCTCTCTATTTCTCTCCCTCTCTCTAACCCTCTGTGTGTGATTGTGTCTCTCTCTCTTTCTCTCTAATCCTCTGTGTGTGATTGTGTGTGTGTCTCTCTATCTCTGTCTCTTTCTCTCTTTCTAACCCTCTGTGTGGGATTGCATCTCTCTTTCTCTCTCTCTCTCTCTCTCTCTCTCTCTCTCTCTCTCTCTCTAACCCTCTGTGTGTGATTGTGTCTCTCTCTTTCTTTCTTTCTCTCTCTCTAACCCTCTGTGTGTGATTGTGTCTCTCTCTTTCTCTCTAACCCTCTGTGTCTCTCTCCCCCCGCCTCTCTCTCCCTCTCCCCCCCCCCCCGAGTGCTTTTCTGTGTTTCTGTCTACCTTTTATTTATTTAATTAATGAATTGGTAGTGCCATCTGATGGTGTGGCTTTATTTAAAGGGGTGGGGTCAAGCGCCCCACCATCTTTAAATTTCACCAGCCGCCACTGGATCAAGACATTTTTTACTAAGTTGATCAGTTTTCCAAGACACCATTTAAAGGAACATGAAACCCATATGAAACCCATATGCAATTTTAAATAACTTTCCAATTTACATCTAATATCTAATTTTCTTCATTCTTTTGATATCCTTTGTCGGAAATCATATCTACATATGCTCAGTAGCTGCTGATTGGTGGCTGCACATAGATACCTCATGTGATTGGCTCACCCATGTGCATTGCTATTTCTTCAACAAAGGATATCTAAAGAATGAAGGCGTATCCTAGCCACTGCCTCACCAGCCTCTGACGTCACCACACGTCACATATAGATAGATAGATAGATAGATAGATAGATAGATAGATAGATAGATTCAAAGGGGTACCGGACAAACGGTTGATGTAAATACAAAAACCTTATAATAATAGACTAACAATAGTATAGTTGTAAATGGTGCAGACCCTATAAGTAATATTTTTACAGCAAACTATAAGACAAGAAATAGGACATACAATTCAATGAACTATATAGGAGATAGGGAATCAAGCACTCTTTTATAAATTAATCAAAAGATTTAATACCTTAATAATGGAGTTACATTTCTAATCCATATATCACCAATAGTCAAGACATAATATATGTATACCAACACATGACATCAAATTATTTAACCCTGAAGGTGTGCACACCTAGTACAAATAGCACAAAATATGCTAATGGTTTATAAATATTCCAAACACACTATACCCTAGCTGCACATGCTATCCTATATAAGTGAGGGATAGTGTCAGACAGGTAACATATGAGATCTGAATGTGATGGAATATTGCTAATGGACAGCTAGCACACAGTGGTCAGCTAGCACACAGTAGCAAATATTATAGGCAGTCCCATGCAATAAGCACAATGTTTAAGCGTTATGACACTGGACAGCTAGCACACAGTGATCAGCTAGCTCACAGTGAAAAAATGTTATTGGCAATCCCATGCAAAGAGCACAAAAATGGATACAGTATACCAGAATGATTTGTTTATGAAACACGTTAATTTTTGGTTGAGATATGTTTCTCATATGGGAAGGTGATAGTGCTGAGCTTTTGAATTTTGTTAATATTTTGAATAATAATGAGTCTAATATACGACTCACTATGCACTATAGCAGTTCTGAAATTTACTTTTTGGATATAAAAGTAAGAAACATTAATAATACTTTGGTTACTGAGAACTTCCGTAAAGCAACTGCTACTAATAGCTTGCTTTTGGCAAGTAGTCACAACCCACGACATTTGATCGATGGAATCCCAAAAGGACAATTTCTTCGCTTAAGGCGGAATTGTTAATCCAAAGAAAGATTTGACATGCATGCAACAATGATGCAGGACAGATTTCTGAAACGTGGCTATTCCAAACGAAAAGTTCATAAGGCTCTCGCCTCTGCTAGACGAACCAATAGGGATGACCTTCTGTTCAAGAAGCCTAAAAAGACAGACTCAGTGATACGTCTTACTACTACCTATAATTGCCATTGGCAATCTATTAGGTCCATTCTACAAAAACACTGGCCTATCTTGCTCAGCGATGAGAGCATCGCTGAGGAGGTAGGAGGCTATCCCAGTCTAACGGCAAAAAGGGCCATGAATTTAAAAGACAACCTGGTTAGAAGCCAATTCAAACCGACGTTACAACAAGGGGGTTGGTTAAAAAAACATATACCCAGTGGTAACTTTCCCTGTGGCAAGTGTGTCACCTGTGAATATATGAAAAGGACGAAGGTGTTCTCGGGTAACTGTGATAAGGTTTTTCATATTAATCATTTTTTCAACTGCAACACGGAAGGGGTGGTCTACCTCCTAGAATGCTCATGCCCAGCGTTTTACGTGGGCAAAACGAAAAGGATCTTTAAGGACCGTATTAAAGAGCATAGGGACAATATAAAAGGACAAATTCAAACGAGCAGTGTTGCTAGACATTATCAAGAGAAACACAAAAGTAATCCGAGTTGTATAAAATTCACAGGGATTGACAAGGGTATTTTGCATGGGAGGGGAGGAGATAATAACAAATGCCTCCTCCAAAAAGAATGCAAGTGGATTTACACCCTTAAGACACTTTCCCCGAATGGTATGAATGAAAAACTAGACATGGCTAGTTTTAACTAAGTATCTTTAATGCGCTGCTTAAGTTTAAGGCACTGGATGTTGCCCTCTATTCACTTTGCAAATTTGTTGCAAATAATATTTTTTGAAAATGATCAATGCTGGTATTCTAGCTTAGGTCATTATATGTTGTAGGCATTCTCTCTGATGCTTTCTTGCTCTCTTGTGACTTTGTGCTTGTGGAAAATGTAAATAATATGTATAAATTGGGTATAATAGAAAATAATGAAATTCTTTAGTTTTGACAAATTAGTGAACTCCCTTTTAATGATATTACTTGTATAAGAATGGGTTTATATAGAACCAGATGTTGACAATAGTTCTTTATATGTATACACATAACTCACTATTCTGTTTTATATGGCAAATAACAAGTTAATAGGAGGAGGAGTTTCTTTGCCTTTATAATCTTCATGTACAGGGCATAGGTTCATCTGCCCTGAGGAAGCCCTGTCTTTTGAATTGACACTAAGGGTGAAACTAGTGTAGGCATTGAATGAACTACTCACATGACTAACCCGGAAGTGATGATGCTGTTTGCTTATGCCATGTGGATTTCGGCGTGTATAGCACATTAAATAGCAGCTGGTATATTGAAGGAGCACTGGAAGCGAATACTACAGCAGAGACCTGACGGTTCATGTGGATTACAATTATGTGTCAGATAAGTGTAACAACACCTACATTCGCTAATATCTGGATAATAACTTAACTTTGCAATAACCGTTATTTGTGGAGGGTCAGCCTGGTTTGACCTTGATTGCTCTGTGTTGGATATGCTACATGTGAACTGTTACAACCTTTTCCTTGCTGACATGCATCTGTTTGAAAATATCTGCACGTAACTGCTGTTTTACTATTGCTATGATAGGATCATATGTATGCCATATATAAGGCACCTCATCATACTTAAATCCCAAGATTGTTTCTGCCCGGTAATTATCCCTTGTAATTTCTTGGGTACCGAGTGCAGTAGGGTGTAGTATGTTTTGAGGTCTCTCTAAATGATTCATATTGTCATATGCATAACGCTGAAATTTTTGTGCTCTTTGCATGGGATTGCCAATAACATTTTTTCACTGTGAGCTAGCTGATCACTGTGTGCTAGCTGTCCAGTGTCATAACGCTTAAACATTGTGCTTATTGCATGGGACTGCCTATAATATTTGCTACTGTGTGCTAGCTGACCACTGTGTGCTAGCTGTCCATTATCAATATTCCATCACATTCAGATCTCATATGTTACCTGTCTGACACTATCCCTCACTTATATAGGATAGCATGTAGGGTATAGTGTGTTTGTAATATTTATTAACCATTAGCATATTTTGTGCTATTTGTACTAGGTGTGCACACCTTAAGGGTTAAATAATTTGATGTCATGTGTTGGTATACATATATTATGTCTTGACTATTGGTGATATATGGATTAGAGATGTAACTCCATTATTAAGGTATTAAATCTTTTGATTCATTTATAAAAGAGTGCTTGATTCCCTATCTCCTATATATTTCATTGAATTGTATGTCCTATTTCTTGTCTTATAGTTTGCTGTATATATATATATATATATATATACATATATATATATATATATATATATATATATATATATATATATATATATATATATATATATATATATATATATATATATATATATATATATATACCGGTATATATTGAGTGTACTACTAATGTGTCACTTAAGAAACATATTTTTAAAATTATTGAAGTATGTTATGAAAGTTTGCAACTCCTGTATCCGTTTCTTTCTTTTCTCACAATTTTTTTTTGGACATCAATTGCTTAGAAATCCATTAATCTACACTGTAAAGGTTAAAGTTGTTCTTACCACTTGTATCAGGAGGGGGGAGTGTTTGAACCAATGATATATGTATTAACCTTTTAAATAGTGCATAGCATCTGAGATGCCTTATAGTCTATGATTACGGCAGTCTGTAGCCGAAACGCGTAAGACCGCATTTTTCTGCTGATATGTGGTCATGATGTCTGCATGACTTCTATTTTTAATTGTTTCTAATAAAGACTTTTATTTTATGGCTTCATGCATTGAACCATTTTTTTCATACAGAGGTATGCTCAGGTGCTCACATCTAGCTTGATCGGTATACATATAGCATTGTTACAAACATTGCAGCCATACAGTATTTAAGACAGGAGCACACTCTCATTACACAAAGCTAAGTTCTAACAAAGGATATCATGGGGCTGATTTATTAAAGTGCAAGCGGACATGATACAATGTAGCGTATCATGTCTGCCGCACATCGCTAAATGCAGACAGATTCACTGACAGCAAGGGGTGTCAATCAGCCAATCATATAGGATCGTGTGGATTGAAAACCGCAGCCTCCGAGGCAGCGGACAAGTTATGCAGCAGCGGTCTTTAGACTGCTGCTTCATAACTGCTGTTTCCGGTAAGCCAGAAGGCTCGCACGGAAACATGGGCAACAAGCTCCATTCGAAGCTTGATAATTTGGCCCCCAAGAGTTAGAGGAACATTCAATGGCAGAAGTAAACGGGGAATTTTGTTTTCTATATAAAATACACCATATTTGTATACAAAGAAATTAGCATATATTGAATGTATCCAGGGTACACACCCTCCTTTATCTGCTTCCTAAACATTAGTTTCTATATGTTGCAAGTTTAATGTGCAATACAGCCAGTGCTACAGCTCCGCCCTGACTATAATAGTTTCACTTCACAATCAGGAAGCTGTACAATTTATAATTTTTTACTTAAAGAAACAACATTTACTTTTAGTGGTAAAATACTTTGCAAAAATGTTGAGAATTCCCATTTAAACTTTAAATAAGAAGAGACAAACCAACAGAGAACAGGGATACTGTACTAGGCTGCAAGAGGTAAGAGGAGAAAACTGTATTTGTGAAAAAATAAGTGCAATTTTATATTCCTAAGAGAATCAGAAAATCTGTAAAACTGATGAGAAGTGTTGTATAAATTATGATTATTATGCATTAATTAAATAATCTTTTATCTAATTATTTGTATAATAATTTATACCGCACATCTCATCAAAGTTTTTACAGCTTTTCTGATTCTCTTAGGTTAGGAATATGGAATTGCACTTTTAAACCAGATACAGTATATTGGTGGGAGAGATTAAAAAAATTAAAATATATATATATATATATATATATATATATATATATACACATACAGTATATATGTGTGTGTGTATGTATATATATATATATAATTATTATATATATTTTTTACACACACACAGCCTCATGTTATCTCTGTTTGTATATTGAGATAATTAAAAATGAACATTTGAGTACTTATCTCTAATACCCCACTGGGAGTGTAATTTCTTCTTGTTATGTTAACACAGCTTTTCTATCTTATTAAACAGTATGAGATTGTAATAATTAGTTTTTTAATTATGTTAAAAAAAAACATGAAAAAAATGTTGCCATATAATTTCATTATTTATTTTGTTCTCCTTTCCTGTGATATAAATCAGAAAATTGTTATTTTTCTGAATTCCATTGAGTTTTTATAAAGGAATGGGTACCTCCATATTTGAACTTAAGTTGCCCCTTATCCATTTTACCTGCTGAAGACAATTAATGACAGATATAAAATAGACAATAAATGTAATACTTTATAGAAACTAAAGTAAGTTATAGAAACTAAAGCTTTACACTTAAATTTACAATATTTAACGCCCTATCTGAATCATGAAAGAAATAATGTGGGTTTAGTGTCCCTTTAACCCCTTAATAGGGTGACCATATTGCCGCTTTAAAAAGGGACACATATGAAAAATACATATGTCAGGGTTGATTTCAGGGCTGTTTAAAGAAATGTTTTGTATAAGAACCCTAACATATGTATTTTTCATATGTGTCCCTTTTTAAAGCTGCAATATGGTCAGCCTACCCCTTAAGGACCAACGACGTACAGGGTAAGTCCTACAAAAAAATTTCCTTAACGACCAAGGACGTCCCCTGTACGTCGTTGGTCTCTTCAAGCAGTGGAAGCGATCCTGTTTGCTTCCAGCCGCTTTCATGTTATTGCAGTGATGCCTCGATATATCGAAGTATCCTGCAATAACATTTTCTAGCCATCTCTCTGCATCGAACATTGATGGCCACAATCGTTGGTGGGTGGGAGGCGGGTGGGCGGCCATCAATGTGGGTTGCGAGCCAGAGGGGGGGCGGGATCATGTAAGGGTACGCCAGAAACCACTACACTATGAAACATTTAATAATGATAAATAAAGTGGGAGAGAGGAGGTAGGGAATTTTGATCTAAAGATCCAAAGGATCTGGGAGTAGGTGGGGGGGTTGGCTATTGAGGGGGGAAGCTACACTACAGAAAAATATGGGGCAAAAATACAAAAATTACATTTTCTGGCAAACTGGGTATTGGAAAACAGCTGCCAGTACCCAAGATGGCACACAATAAGGTAGAGAGCTGTTTGGGGGGTATCAGGGAGGTTGGGGGCTAAGGGGGATCCTACACAGCAGAATGTTTAAAAAAAAATATAATAATAATAATAATAATAATAAATACCTTTTATTTTAGTACTGGCAGACTTTCTGCCAGTACTTAAGATGGCAGGGACAATTGTGGGGTGGGGGATGAAAGATAGCTGTTTGGGAGGGATCAGGGTGTGTGATGTGCCAGGTGGGAGGCTGATCTCTACACTAAAGCTAAAATTAAACCTGCAAGCTCCCTACAAGCTACCTAATTGTCCCCTTCACTGCTGGACATAATACAAGTGTGGTGCGCAGCAGCATTTAGCGGCCTTCTAATTGCCAAAAAGCAACGCCAAAGCCATATATGTCTGCTATTTCTGAACAAAGGGGATCCCAGAGAAGCATTTACAACCATTTGTGCCATAATTGCACAAGCTGTTTGTAAATAATTTCAGTAGGAAACCTAAAGTTTGTGAAAAAGTGAACGATTTTTTTTTTTATTTAATCACATTTGGCGGTGAAATGGTGGCATAAAATATACCAAAATGGGCCTAGATCAATACTTTGGGTTGTCTTCTAAAACAAAATATATACATGTCAAGGGATATTCAGGGATTCCTGACAGATATCAGTGTCCCAATGTAACTATCGCTAATTTAAAAAAAAAAATGGTTTGGAAATAGCACAGTGCTTCTTGTATTTATTGCCCTATAACTTGAAAAAAAAGCAAAGAACATGTAAACATTGGGTATTTCTAAACTCAGGACAACATTTAGAAACTATTTAGCATGGGTGTTTTTTGGTGGTTGTAGATGTGTAACAGATTTTTGGGGTCAAAGTTAGAAAAAGAGTTTTTTTCCATTTGTTCGTCATATTTTATATACATTTTTTATATTAAATTATAATATATGATTAAAATAATGGTATCTTTAGAAAGGCCATTTAATGGCGAGAAAAACGGAATATAATATGTGTGGGTACAGAAAAGGAGTAAGAGGAAAATTACAGCTAAACACAAACACCGCAGAAATGTAAGAATAGCCTTGGTCACAAACTGTCAGAAAATGGAAAAGTGCTGTGGTCCTTAAGGAGTTAAGGAAGTTCTGATCCTGGATTGATGAACTAGCATTTGCAATTTTATTTCCCAGCCTTCTTTGTTGTTATAAAGATACTTAACTAATAAACATTGTATTACTTAGTGATATAAAGCAAACATTTTTATTGTGAAATAATCATTTATTAGTTAGCAAGCATTGTGTTGTGTATTTGCTATATACACACACCTAGATTACGAGTTTTGCGTCAGAGGCTGTGCGGTGCTAACGAGCAGTTTATGCTCACCGCTCACTTACAGACAGCGCTGGTATTACGGGTTTTTACAAACCAGACAAGAAGTGAGCGTTGAGCAAAATGTTGCTCATTACTGCACTCCAATACCAGCGCTGCTTACGTTAGCGGTGAGCTGGTGTAACGTGCTTGTGCACGATTTCCCCATAGGAATCAACGGGGAGAGCCGGCTGGAAAAAAAAAGTCTAACACCTGCAAAAAAGCAGCGTAAAGCTCCTTAACGCAACCCCATTGATTCCTATGGGGAAACACCCTAACATGAACCCAGAGTCTAAACACCCCTAACCTTACACTTATTAACACCAATCTGCCGCCCCTGACATCGCCGCGACCTACATTATATTATTAACCCCTAATCTGTCGCTCCGGACACCGCCGCTACCTACATTATACTTATGAACCCCTAATCTGCTGCCCCCAATATCGCCGACACCTACATTATATTTATTAACTCCTAATCTGCCGCTCCCTATGTCGCCGCCACCTGCCTACATTTATTAACCCCTAATCTGCCGCCCCCAACATATTAAAGTTATTAACCCCTAAACCTAAGTCTAAACCTAACACCCCCTAACTTAAATATAATTAAAAGAAATCTAAATAAAATTACTATCATTAACAACATTATTCCTATTTAAAACTAAATACTTACCTGTAAAATAAACCCTAAGCTAGCTACAATATAACTAATAGTTACATTGTATCTAGCTTAGGGTTTATTTTTATTTTACAGGCAAGTTTGTATTTATTTTAACTAGGTAGAATAGTTAATAAATAGTTAATAGCTATTTGCTAACTACCTAGCTAAAATAAATACAAATGTACCTGTAAAATAAAACCTAACCTAAGTTACAATTACACCTAACACTACACTATAATTAAATTAATTCCCTAAATTAAATAAAATTAAATACAATTATCTATAGTACAAAAAACAAACACTAAATTACATAAAATAATAAACAAATTACAAGATTTTTAAACTAATACACCTAATCTAATCCCCCTAGCACAATAAAAAAGCCCCCCCCCCAAAAAAAAAATTAAAAAAAAAAGCCCTACCCTACAAAAAGCCCTTAAAAGGGCCTTTTACGGGGCATTGCCCCAAAGTAATCAGCTCTCTTACCTGTAAAAAAAATTACAAATCCCGCCCAACATTAAACCCAGCACCCACACAACCAACCCTACTCTAAAACCCACCCAATACCCCCTTAAAAAAAAAACTAATACTAACCCCTTGAAGATCACCTTACCGGGAGAAGTCTTCACCCAACCGGGCCGAAGTCCTCAACGAAGCCGGGAGTAGTCTTCATCCAAGCCGGGCAAAGTGGTCCTCCAGACGGGCAGAAGTCTTCATCCAGACGGCATCTTCTATCTTCATCCATCCTGCGCGGAGTGGGTCCATCTTCAAGACATCCGACGCAGAGCATCCTCTTCAATCGACGGCTAACACAGAATGAAGGTACTTTTAAGAGACGTCATCCAAGGTGGCGTCCCTTCAACTCTGATTGGCTGATAGAATTCTATCAGCCAATCGGAATTAAGGTAGAAAAAAATCCTATTGGCTGATGCTATCAGCCAATAGGATTGAAGTTCAATCCTATTGGCTGATCCAATCCTGTAAACAGCTTCCTTGAGGTGTAAGTGTCACTGTGAGTGACTGAACAGAAAGGAGGACCCCTTGAGACCCCATCAATGTGGATATTACAACTTTGAAAGAAATTTGCAACTCAAAAAATCCTATTGCAAGTTTGAAAAATTCCCACCGGCAACCCGACTTGACTATTGGCGCATTGGAGCGATCACGTGAGGAGCAAACGTCACAGCCTGAACAAACGGCTGACTTGGAGACGCCAATATCGCTGCGAAGGAAAAATAGCACAGTCGGGGAAAGGTAAAAGTAAAACCTTTCGGATTCTGGTGAGTGAGAATTAACTTTCTATTTTTGGGGCTAATAGTTCTACAACTAAACCTCCGCAAAAAGAGGATATTGGTAATCGCAATTGACAAACACTATATTGACCAACGATCACAAGTAACCAAACGTGCATCAATATAAATATAGTCAAAAAAGACTCTTTTGGGGACATAATTATAGTGTAGTGTTAGGTGTAATTGTAACTTAGGTTAGGTTTTATTTTACAGGTAAATTTGTATTTATTTTAGCTGGGTAGTTAGTAAATAGTTATTAACTATTTAGTAACTATTCTACCTAGTCAAAATAAATACAAACTTGCCTGTAAAATAAAAATAAACCCTAAGCTAGATACCATGTAACTATTAGTTATATTGTATCTAGCTTAGGGTTTATTTTACAGGTAAGTATTTAGTTTTAAATAGGAATAATGTTGTTAATGATAGTAATTTTATTTAGATTTCTTTTAATTATATTTAAGTTAGGGGGTGTTAGGTTTAGGGTTAGACTTAGGTTTAGGGGTTAATAACTTTAATATAGTGGTGGCGACAGATTAGGGGTTAATAAATGTAGGTAGGTGGTGGCGACATAGGGGGCGGCAGATTAGGGGTTAATAAATATAATGTAGGTGTCGGCGATGTTGGGGGCAGCAGATTAGGGGTTCATAAGTATAATGTAGGTGGCGGTGGTGTCCGGAGTGGCAGATTAGGGGTTAATAATATAATGTAGGTTGCGGCGATGTCGGGGCAGCAGATTAGGGGTTAATAGGTGTAAGATTAGGGGTGTTTAGAATCTGGGTTCATGTTAGGGTGTTAGGTGTAGACATTAAATGTATTTCCCCATAGGAATCAATGGGGCTGCGTTAAGGAGCTTTACGCTACTTTTTTTCAGCCGGCTCTCCCCGTTGATTCCTATGGGGAAATCGTGCACGAGCACGTTACACCATCTCACCGCTAACGTAAACAGCGCTGGTATTGGAGTGCGGTAATGAGCAAAATTTTGCTCAATGCTCACTTCTTGTCTGGGTTGTAAAACCCCGTAATACTAGCGCTGTCTGTAAGTGAGCGGTGAGCATAAACTGCTCGTTAGCACAGCATAGCCTCTAACGCAAAACTCATAATCTAGGTGATAGTTAAAGTTAGCTTCTAGAGCAGCAATTCGCTACTAGCTGGATGCATCTAGTGACCAGAGGCATTTGTTTGTAGTCACCAAACACCATCTGGCTCTCAGTAATGCGCTGCTGCTCAGCCTACCTAGATATGCCTTTCAACAAAGGATGCCAAGGGAACAAAGCAAATTTGACTTAAGTGAATTTAAAAGTGGCTTCAAATAACATGTTCTATCTAAATCATTGACGGTTTGTTTTTTTACTTTTTATGTCCTTTTAAAGGGACATTGTTGTCATTTTCTGCATTATATTCAATATTTAGTGCAGGTTTAGATGAACACTCCTTAAATTGGCAGCCATTTTCTAATCTCCCCTCCAATAACAAGGATTGTACACACAACCAGCTTGTAGAGTCTGATGTGCACACATCTTCCTTCCAGTCCTTCACTCAGTTCCTATTGAAAGCATGCAAGCTAGTGCACAGACAGCTGAGCGGGTGCACGACTAAACTCTCGCTATGGAAACAAGGATACTATAAGAGGAGATGTACTCATCATCCAGCTTCTTGCTACTGTGTCAAAGTGCTACTATACAAAAGTATCAACAGTTGGAGTTGGGTTTTTTGTTGTTGTTGTTTCTTTTGCTTTGTCACATAACAGACTGTTTTGGCAGATTTAAAGTGAAATTTATAACTTAATGAAATATATTTTCATAGTGTTTTAAAGGGTTTGGTGATGCCAGGATGCGTCTTTGTTATTACACAGAACTAGAGACACGCGTTCACACACACACACACACACACAGATATATATACTGTATGTATGTATGT
This sequence comes from Bombina bombina, assembly GCF_027579735.1. NCBI lineage: Eukaryota > Metazoa > Chordata > Amphibia > Anura > Bombinatoridae > Bombina > Bombina bombina. The sequence continues at coordinate 298,584,339 of NC_069506.1, read as the reverse complement.
GTGTGTGTGTATATATATATATATATATATAATGTATTTATGTATGTGTATATATATATATATATATATATATATATGTGTATATATATATATATATATATATATATATATATATATGTATGTGTATATATATATATATATATATGTATGTGTATATATATATATATATATATATATATATATACACACACACACATATAAACAAATACACATACGCAGACACATATATAATATATATGTATATAGTGTGTGTATATATGTGTGTGTATATATATATATATATATATATATATATATACATACACAGTATATATATATATATATATATATATATATATATATATATATATATATATATATATATATATATATATACAGTATCACACAAAAGTGAGTACACCCCTCACATTTTTGTAAATATTTTATTATATCTTTTCATGTGACAACACTGAAGAAATGACACTTTGCTACAATGTAAAGTAGTGAGTGTACAGCCTGTATAACAATGTAAATTTGCTGTCCCCTCAAAATAAGTCAACACACAGCCATTAATGTCTAAACCGTTGGCAACAAAAGTGAGTACACCCCTAAGTGGAAATGTCCAAATTGGGCCCAAAGTGTCAATATTTGGTGTGCCCACCATTATTTTCTAGCACTGCCCTAACCCTCTTGGGCATAGAATTTACCAGAGCTTCACAGGTTGCCACTGGAGTCCTCTTCCACTCCTCCATAACGACATCACTGAGCTGGTGAATGTTAAAGACTTTGCGCTCCCCCACCTTCGGTTTCAGGATGCCCCACAGATTCTCAAAAGGGTTTAGGTCTGGAGACATGCTTGGCCAGTCCATCACCTTTACCGTCAGCTTCTTTAGCAAGGCAGTGGTCGTCTTGGAGGTGTGGTTGGGGTCATTATCATGTTGGAAAACTGCCCTGCGGTCCAGTCTCCAAAGGGAGGGGATTATTTATTATTATTATACTTTATTTATAAAGCGCCAACATATTCCGCAGCGCTGTCCATGGGTACAATTCATTTAGGTAAAACAATGTTATAAAACTTGTAAGAGACAAGACAACATTTTGCAAACACATGCAGGAGAAATTAAGGACCCTATTCCTGTGGGAACATACAATCTAGAAGGGTAGGAGGTTGAGAAGCAGGAGGTGAGGACTGCAAGATTGAGAAAGATGTTAATGCAGAGTTAGATAAGGGAAATGTAAGGTGTAGTGGGTCTCGGTACCCCAGACTGGGTATACCCGCTAGAGTCCGCTTCCTCACGCAAAACGCCAACCAATGACCCTCCACTGGATACCAGCTGCTATTAGAATAACGGCCGCAACAAGTTGTTATAGCTACCCCCAAGAACATTAGCCGAGACTGAATGCTTGAGGGTCAAAATAGGAACTGCTTTATTGCACAGAAAACACAGTTTTTATACATTTCCAACAAAGGGAGGTAGTCACCACATAATAAATAGAAACAAATATTATACAATGGGACAAACATTGACAATGGTTAGTTAAACAAGATTCTAATCACATCCTGACTAACAAAGGACAATGGATGACTCACACAATAACAGACACTTTACACCTAGACTAGATATGCAGACATATAACAGCAGGAGGTCCCAGCATTAGAGCAGGAGGTTGCAATCAGCTTAAACATTCTGAGTCGGGGGGGGGGGGGGGGGGGCTTTGAGCAGGCAATGCTGGATTGTGCTGTCATCTTATACTACAACAAAGCAAAGGAACCATAACTCTGTTTCAGGGCCCTCCAGTTCTCAGAGTCGCTGGGAATTCATGGAAACGGGGTAGACCTGAATCCAGGGTAAAAGTACTCCAAATGTACGATGGGCAACCGCCTCCCAAATCATAGACTCCCCTCAAATTCCAGGGTTCATAGTCGCTGGGGAGGAGGCTAGCCTGCAGTCTTCTACAAGTACAAAAGTCTTCAGGGAGCATTTAAAAGAAGAAAGATTAGGGGAAAGCTTGACAGGACGAGGGAGAGTGTTCCAGAGGGTAGGTGCTGCACAACAGAAGTCCTGCAGTCTAGCATGGGAAGAGGTGATAGTAGAAGATGCAAAGAGCAGGTCATTGTTGGATCTTAGTGGGCGGGCTGGAGTTTACTTGTTGATTAGAGAGGATAGGTAGTAGGGAGCGGCGTTGGTGAGAGCTTTGTATGAAAGGGTGAAAATTTTGAATTTAATTCTGCTGTGAATGGGGAGCCAATGAAGAGACTCGCAGAGAGGTTCAGCAGATACAGAGCGATGGGAAAGGTGGATTAGCCTGGCAGAGGCATTTAGGATGGATTGAAGGGGGGAGAGGCAGGAAATAGGAAGATCAGTAAGTAGGTTATTGCAGTAGTCAAGTCGGGAAAATAACAAGGGAATTAATTATTTGCTTTGTGGTGTTAGAGCTCAGAAAAGGGCGAATCTTGGAAATATTGCGTAGGTGGTTGCGAGATGAAGAAAGCGATTGGATGTGGGGGACAAAAGGATAGATTTGAGTCAAGTGTAACTCTGAGGCAGCGGACTTGGGGAGATGGTGATGCCGTCAACAGAGATAGAAAAGTCAGAAGTTGGCGTAGAGCTTGAGGGGGAGATTAAAATAAGCTCAGTCTTGGACATGTTAATCTTTAGGTGGTAAGAGGCCATCCAGGAAGAAATACCAGATAAGCAGTCGCTGACATGAGAAAAGGGACAGAGGGAGAGAGAGCGGGGTGGAGAGGTAGATCTGGTTTTCATCAGCATAGAGGTGGTATTTGAAGCCATAACTGTTGATATGTTTACCCAGTGAAGAAGTATAAATGGAGAAGAGTAGAGGACACAGAACAGATCCTTCAGGTACTCCAACAGACAGAGGCATTGGGAGAGGAGTCACCAGCAAATGACACAGAAAAAGACCTGTGAGAAAGATAAGAGTGAATCCAAGAAAGAGCAGTGTCACAGAGGCCAAAGGAGCGGATCATGCTCTGCTTCAGTATGTCACAGTACATGTTGGCATTCATGGTTCCCTCAATGAACTGTAGCTCTCCAGTGCCGGCAGCAATAATGCAGGCCCAGACCATGACACTCCCACCACCATGCTTGTCTGTAGGCAAGACACACTTGTCTTTGTACTTTTCACCTGGTTGCCGCCGCCACACACGCTTGACACCATCTGAACCAAATAAGTTTATCTTGGTCTCATTGGACCACAGGACATGGTTCCAGTAATCCATGTCCTTAGTCTGCTTGTCTTCAGCAAACTGTTTGCAGGCTTTCTTGTGCATCATCTTTAGAAGAGACTTCCTTCTGGGACGACAGCCATGCAGACCAATTTGATGCAGTGTGCGGCGTATGGTCTGAGCACTGATTGGCTGACCCCCCACCCCTTCAACCTCTGCAGCAATGCTGGCAGCACTCATACGTCTATTTCCCAAAGACAACCTCTGGATATGACGCTGAACACGTGCACTCAACTTCTTTGGTCTGTTCTGTGTGGAACCTGTCTTGTGAAACCGCTGTATGGTCTTGCCCACCGTGCTTCAGCTCAGTTTCGGCAATCTATCTTTTAGCCTAGGCCATCTTTGTGTAGAGCAACAGTTCTTTTTTTCATATCCTCAGAGAGTTCTTTGCCATGAGGTGCTATGTTTAACTTCTAGTGACCAGTATGAGAGAGTGTGAGAGCGATAACACCATATTTAACACACCTGCTCCCCATTCACACCTGAGACCTTGTAACACTAACGAGTCACATGACACCAGGGAGGAAAATCGGCTAATTGGGCCCAATTTGGACATTTCCACTTAGGGGTGTACTCACTTTTGTTGCTAACGGTTTAGACATTAATGGCTGTGTGTTGTTATTTTGAGGGGGCAGCAATTTTACACTGTTATACAGGGTGTTCACTCACTACTTTACATTGTAGCAAAGTGTCATTTCTTCAGTGTTGTCACATGAAAAGATATCATAAAATATTTACAAAAATGTGAGGGGTGTACTTACTTTTGTGAGATACTGTATGTGTGTGTGTGTATATGTATGTGTACATATATATATATATATATATATATATATATATATATATATATATATATATATATATATATATTTCACATTTAGGGGCCAATTTATCAATGTCTGTCCGACATGATACGTTGTAGCATATAATGTCCGACAGACATCTCTGAATGCCGACAGCATACGCTGTCAGCATTTAACATTGCACAAGCAGTTCACCAGAACTTCTTGTGCAATGCCGCCCACTGCCGCTAGCAGGGGGTGTCAATCAGCCCAATCATATAGGATCAGGCGGATTGTAGACCGCAGCCTCAGTCACAGCGGACCAGTTATGGAGCAGTGGTCTTAAGACCGCTGCTTCATAACTGCTGTTTCCGGCAAGCCTGAAGGCTCGTGCGGAAATAGGGGCATCAAGCTCCGTTTGGAGCTTGATAATTCGGCCCTTTAATATGCTTTTGAACCTCCACCTGTACTGAAAATGTCAGTACAGGAGTACAGGCTATATAAAAAATGATGTAATTTAAAAAGGATGTTTTATAATCAACTATAAATACAATGAACTCTTATCTTATGCTACTTGTCTGAGTAAACTGTCCATTTAATTATGGGAATATTTAACCAACCCTGAAACATTAAGGGCTAGATTACAACTGGAGTGTTAATTTAACGTGCGCCCGTAAATAAGCAAATTTGCCTATTTACGGGTACATGTTAAATAACTACCAATTACGAGTGGATGGTTAATTCTACTGCGAGTTTGGTTTGCTGTAGCAATTTGCATTCCGAAAATTAACCAGAGGTCAGACCACTGGTTAATTTAAAAAATGTCTCCCAAAATACAGTGTACATATCTTTTAATTAAAGGAGCTTTATTTTTTTAAACTAACTACACAAAGCCGTTATAAGGGGTTAAAGTGAGGGGATGTGGGGTGCCTTTACATAGTGGTCTATGAGGAATGTGTTTAAACTATAAATATATTTGTATATGCTTATATACATATATATTTATGTGCTATTATTATGTGTATTTACACATATAAACACATGAATATATATTTATATATACATATATATTTTTAACCCCTTAAAGGAACATGAAACCCAAAAACATTATTTCATGATTTAGGTAGAACATACCTTTTTAAACAACAATTTACTTCTATTATCAAATTTGCTTCATTCTCTTGGTATCTTTTGTTGAAGGAACAGCAATGCGCTGCTGACTGAACACATGGGTGAGCCAATGACAATCAGTATATATATGCAACCACCAATAAGCAGCTAGAACCTAGGTTCTTTGCTGCTCCTGAGCTTACATAGATAAACCTTTCAGCAAAGGATAACAAGAGAAGCAAGCAAATTAAATAATAGAAGTAAATTGGACCTGTTTGCTTCCACTTCTGTTTGATCCGATTTTATTGCTGCTGTTTTTATGAATGATCTACAGAATTAAAGAACACTTTTTGTTTTTACACACATGGAGTTGGTGTGTGTTACTTTACACCTCTGAGTGCTGGTAATTCTACGTTGTCGAATCTAAATTGGAAAGTTGTTTAAAATTGTATTCTCTATCTGAATCATTAAATCATTTTCTTGGGTTTCATGTCCCTTTAAGGACCGGGCATTTCAGACAAAAACTTCCCCAAAAGACCAGAGCATTTTTAGCATTTTTGTCATCACTACATTTAAACAGAAATAGAGCCTTTTTTTTTTTTTTTTTTTTAAATATTTGCCTATAAAAACTATATATATAGTTATTTTTTTAGTAGACAACCCCAAGTATTGATCTAGGCCCATTTTGGTATATTTCATGCCACCATTTCACCGCCAAATGCGATCAAATAAAAACAATTTGTTAATTTTTTCACTATTTTAGGTTTCTCACTGAAATTATTTACAAACAGCTTGTGCAATCATGGAACAAATGGTTGTAAATACTTCTCTGGGATCCCCTTTGTTCAGAAATAGCAGACTTATACGTCTTTGGCATTGCTTTTTGGTAATTAGAAGGCCAATAAATGCCACTGCACACCACACTTGTATTATGCCCAGCAGTGAAGTGGTTAATTAGGTAACTTGTAGGGTTAATTTTAGCTTTAGTGTAGAGATCAGCCTCCCACCTTACACATCCCACCCCCTGACCCCTCTCAAACAGCTCTCTTCCCTCCCCCACCCCCAAAGGTCACCCCCATCTTAAGTACTGGCAGAAAATCTGCCAGTACTAAAATATAGGCTGCTTTTTTAAATATATTTTCTGCAGTGTAGGATCACCCCTTACCCCCCAACCTCCCTGATCCCCCCAAACAGCTCTCTAACCCTCCCCCCTCTACCTATTTGCCGGTATCTTAGGTACTGACAGCTGTCTGCCAGTACCTAGTTTGCCTCAATTTATATTGTATTTTTTTTTTAAATACATAAACCATTGTAGTGTAGCTGCCCCCCCATTACCCTACACTCCCACCCACCGATTGACACCAATTGACACCACCGCTGTCCAATGCAGAGAGGGCCACAGAGTGCATTAGTAACTCTGCCAATCTATTTCTGCAGTGCCCCACTCGTGAGGCATGCAGAAATAGAACAATCTCGCTATTTTGAGAGAGATCACGGCAGAGAGAAACCCAAGGTACGGCACTGGTCGTTAAGGGGTTAATATGCTGCCCAACGCTGCAAGACTTAATCCCTTTGCTGCGCTAGGTTCTGTGCCGCATCTGACGGCATCAGAACGAGGCTCCAATTGGAGCCTATGCTTCCATGCAATGCGAACGTGAGGTTTTGTTCACATTGTGCTTTACTAAAATACCAGCACACATTTGCGTGCATTGGTATTATGAGTGGAGGGCAAATATTGTTCTTGCAAAAGTGCAATTTACATGTGTCCCTAACAGGTCACGGTAAAAGAGACTAGGAACACAGATTCCTCCAGGCTTTTCAAGTGATATATCCCTGAGCTGTTCTTGATTTAAAATATCTGTAAAATGATGCAAACAAAATGATTGTGTTAAATGATTTTAAAACATTTCTTTTGTAATTCAGTGCTTAACTGCTGCTATTTAACTTTAAAATAAAACATATTTCAAATTCCCCATAAAATATTCTATTATTGTATCAAAAAAAAACTCCCAGCCTGTAGGTTCTCGTCTGTGTGTTCAGCTGCACTTTTTGCACTACTTTTCTTATTTAGCTGATTTTAGAATAAACTGTACCCATGTTGTTTACTACAGACCAAGCTATTGGCTTTTGTTCTTTCCGTGGCTGTTACTGTGGTAACTTGTCCCTCCCATCATTCTTCCAGCTAAACTCTCTCGAGCACACTCATTAATTTATGTAGGATCCCAGACCGCTTCATTGTGCCAGGCTAGACCCGACACATATTACCACTAGACAAACTATTGGCTTCTAAAATGTTTATCAGTCTATATCAGAGTTCTGCTCTATATCGGGGTTCTTTAAACATTTTTTTACCAAGACCGCGTGCCATAATACCACATACCTTTGTGACCCTATTTTTATGCTTGGTCTGCAATTTGTGGCAAAGTGACTAAAATGTGTGCATATTCCTGATTGTGGTCAAACTTGAAAGTGTTGTAAAAGGTAATAACACCCACCACACGCACTCTTATACAACACGCACTCTTATACAACACACACTCTTTTACAACACACATTGCACACACTCATACAACACACACACACCACAAACACTCTTATGTAACACACACATTAAACACACTCATACAACACACACACACCACAAACACTTATATAACGCACACATTGCACACACACCACAAACACTTATATAACATACACACTCTTATACAACACACACACACCACAAACACTATTATACAACACACACACCACAAACACTCTTATATAACACACACATTGCACACACCACAAACACTCTTATATAACACACACATTGCACACACACCACAAACACTTATATAATATACACACTCTTATACAACACACACACACCACAAACACTATTATACAACACACACACCACAAACACTCTTATACAACACACATTACACACACTCATACAGCGCACACACACACCACAAACACTCTTATACAACACACATTACACACACCACAAACACTCTTATACAAGACACATTACACACACTCATACAGCACACACACACCACAAACACTTATATAACACACACACTCTTATACAACACACACACACCACAAACACTTATATAACACACACACTCTTATACAACACACACACACCACAAACACTATTATACAACACACACACCACAAACACTCTTATACAACACACATTACACACACCACAAACACTCTTATACAAGACACATTACACACACTCATACAGCACACACACACCACAAACACTCTTATACAACACACATTACACACACACCACAAACACTCTTATACAACACACATTACACACACACCACAAACACTCTTATACAACACACATTACACACACACCACAAACACTCTTATACAACACACATTACACACACACCACAAACACTCTTATACAACACACATTACACACACACCACAAACACTCTTATACAACACACATTACACACACACCACAAACACTCTTATACAACACACATTACACACACACCACAAACACTCTTATACAACACACATTACACACACACCACAAACACTCTTATACAACACACATTACACACACACCACAAACACTCTTGTACAACACACATTACACACACACCACAAACACTCTTGTACAACACACATTACACACACACCACAAACACTCTTATACAACACACATTACACACACACCACAAACACTCTTATACAACACACATTACACACACACCACAAACACTCTTATACAACACACATTACACACACACCACAAACACTCTTATACAACACACATTACACACACACCACAAACACTCTTATACAACACACATTACACACACACCACAAACACTCTTATACAACACACATTACACACACACCACAAACACTCTTATACAACACACATTACACACACACCACAAACACTCTTATACAACACACATTACACACACACCACAAACACTCTTATACAACACACATTACACACACACACCACAAACACTCTTATACAACACACATTACACACACACACACCACAAACACTCTTATACAACACACATTACACACACACACACCACAAACACTCTTATACAACACACATTACACACACACACCACAAACACTCTTATACAACACACATTACACACACACACCACAAACACTCTTATACAACACACATTACACACACACACCACAAACACTCTTATACAACACACATTACACACACACACCACAAACACTCTTATACAACACACATTACACACACACACCACAAACACTCTTATACAACACACATTACACACACACACCACAAACACTCTTATACAACACACATTACACACACACACCACAAACACTCTTATACAACACACATTACACACACACACCACAAACACTCTTATACAACACACATTACACACACACACCACAAACACTCTTATACAACACACATTACACACACACACCACAAACACTCTTATACAACACACATTACACACACACACCACAAACACTCTTATACAACACACATTACACACACACACCACAAACACTCTTATACAACACACATTACACACACACACCACAAACACTCTTATACAACACACATTACACACACACACCACAAACACTCTTATACAACACACATTACACACACACACCACAAACACTCTTATACAACACACATTACACACACACACCACAAACACTCTCATACAACACACATTACACACACACACCACAAACACTCTCATACAACACACATTACACACACACACCACAAACACTCTCATACAACACACATTACACACACACACCACAAACACTCTCATACAACACACATTACACACACACACCACAAACACTCTCATACAACACACATTACACACACACACAACACACACTCTCATACAACACACATTACACACACACACCACAAACACTCTCATACAACACACATTACACACACACACCACAAACACTCTCATACAACACACATTACACACACACACCACAAACACTCTTATACAACACACATTACACACACACCACAAACACTCTTATACAACACACACACACACCACAAACACTCTTATACAACACACACACACACCACAAACACTCTTATACAACACACATTACACACACACACACCACAAACACTCTTATACAACACACATTACACACACACACACCACAAACACTCTTATACAACACACATTACACACACACACACCACAAACACTCTTATACAACACACATTACACACACACACACCACAAACACTCTTATACAACACACATTACACACACACACACCACAAACACTCTTATACAACACACATTACACACACACACACCACAAACACTCTTATACAACACACATTACACACACACACACCACAAACACTCTTATACAACACACATTACACACACACACACCACAAACACTCTTATACAACACACATTACACACACACACACCACAAACACTCTTATACAACACACATTACACACACACACACCACAAACACTCTTATACAACACACATTACACACACACACACCACAAACACTCTTATACAACACACATTACACACACACACACCACAAACACTCTTATACAACACACATTACACACACACACACCACAAACACTCTTATACAACACACATTACACACACACACACCACAAACACTCTTATACAACACACACACACCACAAACACTCTTATACAACACACATTACACACACACCACAAACACTCTTATACAACACACACACACCACAAACACTCTTATACAACACACACACACCACAAACACTCTTATACAACACACACACACCACAAACACTCTTATACAACACACATTACACACACACACACCACAAACACTCTTATACAACACACACACACACCACAAACACTCTTATACAACACACATTACACACACACACACCACAAACACTCTTATACAACACACATTACACACACACACACCACAAACACTCTTATACAACACACATTACACACACACACACCACAAACACTCTTATACAACACACATTACACACACACACACCACAAACACTCTTATACAACACACATTACACACACACACACCACAAACACTCTTATACAACACACATTACACACACACACACCACAAACACTCTTATACAACACACATTACACACACACACACCACAAACACTCTTATACAACACACATTACACACACACACACCACAAACACTCTTATACAACAAACATTACACACACACACACCACAAACACTCTTATACAACACACATTACGCACACACCACAAACACTCTTATACAACACACATTACATTACTCTTTTGAGTCCCGACCCGTATTTTGAAGAACCCTGCTCTATATTGTACATTATATCTCGTGTCGGTGTCACAGTGGCTGCAGGGTTACACATACCCTCTATTTCACCTCATTGGTCCTAGTTGATCTGACAAATGGAGGTAGAACTGTGAGCTTCCTGAGCTGTAGAATAAGATGTAAGTTTAACAGACATCATGTTTTGTTTTTTGGGATTTTTTTTGTCCAATTAAAAGAACATGAAACCCCCAAAACATATTTCATGATTCAGATAGAGCATACAATTTTCCAATTTATTTATTGTATCAAATTTGCTTCATTCTCTTGGTATCCTTTGTTGAAGGAGCAGCAGTGCACTACTGGAAAGCTAGGTGAGCACGTCAGGTGAGCCAATGACAAGAGGCATCACTGCTCCTCATCCTACCTAGGTATGCTTTTCAACAAAGGTTACAAAGTGAACAAAGCAAATTAAATCATAGAAGTAAACTGAAAAGTTGTTAAAAACTGGACGCTCTATCTGAATTCTGAAAGAAAACTGGGTTACACGTACTTTTAAGAGTTATGACTGTAAGTCTGAAGAACAGCATTTTTAAAGTCTCGATTTAAATTATTTCTTGTATCCTACACACTCTGATGTGATCACCAGCACGCACTACATGCAATAGTGTTTGCACAAGCATTACACCAGTACCATAAGCATGCACACAAGCATTATACCAGTACCATAAGCATGCACACAAGCATTACACCAGTACCATAAGGATTTACACAAGCATTACACCAGTACCATCAGCATGCACACAAGCATTACACCAGTACCATAAGCATGCACACAAGCATTACACCAGTACCATCAGCATGCACACAAGCATTACACCAGTACCATAAGCATGCACACAAGCATTACACCAGTACCATAAGCATTTACACAAGCATTACACCAGTACCATCAGCATGCACACAAGCATTACACCAGTACCATCAGCATGCACACAAGCATTACACCAGTACCATCAGCATGCACACAAGCATTACACCAGTACCATCAGCATGCACACAAGCATTACACCAGTACCATAAGCATGCACACAAGCATTACACCAGTACCATAAGCATGCACACAAGCATTACACCAGTACCATAAGCATGCACACAAGCATTACACCAGTACCATAAGCATGCACACAAGCATTACACCAGTACCATAATCATTTACACAAGCATTACACCAGTACCATAATCATTTACACAAGCATTACACCAGTACCATAATCATGCACACAAGCATTACACCAGTACCATCAGCATGCACACAAGCATTACACCAGTACCATAAGCATGCACACAAGCATTACACCAGTACCATCAGCATGCACACAAGCATTACACTCGTACCATCAGCATGCACACAAGCATTACACCAGTACCATCAGCATGCACACAAGCATTACACCAGTACCATCAGCATGCACACAAGCATTACACCAGTACCATCAGCATGCACACAAGTATTAGACCAGTACCATAAGCATGCACACAAGCATTACACCAGTACCATAAGCATTTACACAAGCATTACACCAGTACCATAAGCATGCACACAAGCATTACACCAGTACCATAAGCATGCACACAAGCATTACACCAGTACCATCAGCATGCACACAAGCATTACACCAGTACCATCAGCATGCACACAAGCATTACACCAGTACCATCAGCATGCACACAAGCATTACACCAGTACTATAAGCAAGCACACAAGCTTTACACCAGTACCATAAGCATGCACACAAGCATTACACCAGTACCATAAGCATGCACACAAGCATTACACCAGTACCATAAGCATGACACAAGCATTACACCAGTACTATCAGCATGCACACAAGCATTACACTAGTACCATCAGCATGCACACAAGCATTACACCAGTACCATCAGCATGCACACAAGCATTACACCAGTACCATAAGCATGCACACAAGCATTACACCAGTACCATAAGCATGCACACAAGCATTACACCAGTACCATAAGCATGCACACAAGCATTACACCAGTACCATAAGCATGCACACAAGCATTACACCAGTACTATCAGCATGCACACAAGCATTACACCAGTACCATAAGCATTACACCAGTACTATCAGCATGCACACAAGCATTACACCAGTACTATAAGTATGCACACAAGAATTACTGCCTCTACAGCATGAACGCGCGCAAGCATTACTCCCCTGCCAGCAGTATATGCACAAGCATTACTCCTCTGTCAGGATCATGTGCGCAAGCATTACTCCTCTGTAAGAAGCATGTGCGCAAGCATTACTCCTCTGTCAGGAGCATGTGCGCAAGCATTACTCCTCTGTAAGAAGCATGTGCGCAAGCATTACTCCTCTTTCAGGAGCATGTGCATAAGCATTACTCCTCTTTCAGGAGCATGTGCGCAAGCATTACTCCTCTCTCAGGAGCATATGCGCAAGCATTACTCCTCTTTCAGGAGCATGTGCGCAAGCATAACTCCTCTTTCAGGAGCATGTGCGCAAGCATTACTCCTCTGTCAGGAGTATGTGCGCAAGCATTACTCCTCTGTCAGGAGCATATGCGCAAGCATTACTGCCCTACCAGAAGTTTGACTTACAGCCAGCCTCAGATCATAGGATCATCCCAATCTGAAAAATTGTTTCATAGGTATACAAATTAGATTGATAGTGTATTTATTAAATGTTGACATTTTAGTGCATACATCGGTTTTCTTTTTATTTATTTTTATAATCTGTTATTGAGGTTTTGCGCAAGAAACAATTTAAAATAAATATCTTATGACATAAATGACAACATTTTCATAGAACAATGTACAATGATACAAGTTAAAAGTAAAATGATTGACAAAATATGAATTTTAGAAACCTACATTTTTTAAAACTTTTAAGCTTTCATAAATGACTAATTAGCTGGCCACTTATGGACCCTTTGCTATAGGTAATACTGCTGGGGCATGTTAGCCATATCAGGGACCTTATTGGGTCCAATGTCACATATTGCTTATGAGAATATAATCTTGATAAAAAATAGTATAAACAATATTATAAGGCATAATAGTGATTGTGAGAATAGTATATAAACTTGCATAGAAGTTAGTTTGTCAGCGGGTAAGCACCGCTTGAACGAGTACTATGGGAGCTAGAATGGCAATACATAATATAAACTGGAATATAGTGCGATGAAGAAACTCATTTTACTATTATTTTGTTAAATAAGCTAACTGTGCCCAATTCACATAAAGTGAAGGAGCATTTGTTCAGTATTTAGTAAACCCACTTCATTTTAAGACGCTGCTATTTGGGTCCGATTAGTAAGATGGACCTCAAAATGATAGGCATAGTAACAAAAACATAGAACTCTTTGTCTAATAAAGTTTAGTTATATATAACAATGATCAAATAGAACCTATTATATTAGTCTGTCTTGTATCCCGGTTTGAGAGGACTAGTGAGACACCACAGGCAAGGGGCAAAGAACATTTGATTTAACCCTTATTGTAGCTGGGTATGAGACAGCAACTAAATAGTCCTCCCCCAAAGTGGAACCAAGACATATAACACTGTATTGTGCCACCTCGGCCACAGGCAGCTTCTTAAACACATTATTATAGTCCTATAACAGAAGGAAATCTATGACACCCATTTGGGCTATGTTTCACGCGGTGCAGAAAAGGGTTGATAATATATGGGCCCAGAGTCCCATGTTAGTGGGTATAACAGTGACTTATCTACTGCACTAACATATAGGTATCATTATACTTTACTAAATTAGTAATATAACCAACTAGCAGGCCAAACTTGTACTCTAATAATAGATAAATTAATACCTACTGTATAAAGAGACATCATATATAACAACATAGTCTAAAATAAAGAAACAAACAAAACTAAATGAGGCCAACAAGCAAGAAAACGTAGAACATCCTATAGGCAGCTATAATTTTTAAAGAGCAGGCAGTGATCTGAAACAACATAGGTAGCTGCTATCATTTAGCTAGGTACTCTGATCTCTAGCAGTTGGACTAAACTGATATCAAATCAACTATCCAACTCCTGCCCTCACACAGTATGTCTCCGACTGTTGTATGAAGTTCTTGCTGAGGACAGATTCTCTGAGATGTCGTCTAAGTCTTGCGATCCAGCACCTACATATCGTGTCAGAATCAAAGCCATCAAATACACATAGGAGCCCAGTTACTTTTCCAGCTGTGGAGGAGAGAAGGGGCCGGGGTTGTGAACCCTTCATGGATAAGACTTTGTGAGCTTGCCAGGAGCCCTTAGGGATATATCTAGTAGATTGTTCTTTTGTCTCACAGATCTCATCGATAATATCTCCTGTTGTTTGATTGGCTGTATATTGTTGATTCAGGTTACATGAGCAGCCATCTCTATCCTTCGCATTTTCGTTTAATACATTCTGAGCTGGATTAAAGGAGGACTTTATCTCCTGAATGAGGGTGTGCTGATATCAAACTGCTTAGCATACTAACAATATGCTTTTCCATATTATTATTATTATTAGTTATTTGTAGAGAGCCAACAGACTCCCCAGCGCTAGGATTGCATTGTGACAACTTATTGGGTATGCGCCTGTGAGCTAAAGGAAACCGTGTAGGATACCCACTTGATACCCGGGGGGGGGGGGGGGGTATAAGCTAGGATCTGTAGTGTCTGAAAAATTCCACAGAAAAGTAATCAAAGAATGACTCAAACTAAGCAGCAATAGAGAGTTGCAGTGTTCCAAAATGTCACCTCGCCCGCTCTAAGTATTACTGAGTGCGAGTAGGTGTCGGCTGTAACACACTGTGCCTGTTGTCTTGCTTTGGTGGGACCGCAGCGGCTCTGTAGCAGTCTGACAGCAGTGCTTACCCCAGTGCAGGAGAGAGGATCTGAGTTAAGATGGCTGCCGTTCACGCTCTTTGGAAAATGCGCTCACGGGCGTGAAGTTTGTTCTCCGATCGTCCCTGTAGCTTATCACTTTGTCAGATCTCCGCAAGGTTTAAGCTAGGCGCAGGGTAAGGAGCCTAAGCTGCGGTTGTAGTGTGTCCTTTCATGCTGTAATGCTGCAACACTTCTAAGGAGATTCCTACAGTCACTTGGCTCTGATATTTACCGCTGGTCAGGTTTTAAAGTTGTTGGGCGCTGATGCGAGTTGTTTGGGTGTGTAGGTCATGCTTAATGAGGGGTTTTATGGGTCTTATGAGGTCTGTTTGCTCAATTATCTGGAGTTCTGCGTCCATTCTCTCCCGTGGTTAGCTCTGGCCCCCGCCCCCCATTGGGTTTCTTTTAATGACAGCTCGCACTCAGTGCTTTGTTAGTATTTCATTCATGGTGTTCTGTGCAAGCGATTGTGTTACACATGCCACACACACGGGCTGCAGGTCACAGTGTCATAGCAGATCCCAGTTCCCATCTGTCTGTCAAGCACCAACCCAGGAAATGCAGCATGTGACAACCAGAAGGATCCTAGCACCAGAAACATTCCTGCAGGAAGAGATCACATGGTGTATTATACCACCTAAATACAAAGCATTATACCAGTAAGTAACCCACCACAGGCAGGCAGACACATGCAGTAGGGGGGGGTGAGATACATACCAGTACATAACATGCTAGCTACATACAGACAGTCACCCTGAGTCACACACACATGCAGTAGCAGAGGTGAGATACATACCAGTACATAACATGCTAGTCACATACAGACAGTCCCCCTGAGTCACACACACATGCAGTAGCGGAGGTGAGATACATACCAGTACATAACATGCTAGCTACATACAGACAGTCACCCTGAGTCACACACACATGCAGTAGCAGAGGTGAGATACATGCCAGTACATAACATGCTAGTCACATACAGACAGTCCCCCTGAGTCACACACACATGCAGTAGCGGAGGTGAGATACATACCAGTACATAACATGCTAGCTACATACAGACAGTCACCGTGAGTCACACACACATGCAGTAGCAGAGGTGAGATACATACCAGTACATAACATGCTAGTCACATACAGACAGTCACCCTGAGTCACACACACATGCAGTAGCGAAGGTGAGATACATACCAGTACATAACATGCTAGTCACATACAGACAGCCCCCCTGAGTCACACACACATGCAGTAGCAGAGGTGAGATACATACCAGTACATAACATGCTAGTCACATACAGACAGTCCCCCTGAGTCACACACAGATGCAATAGCGGGCGTGAGATACATACCAGTACATAACATGCTACCTACATACTAACAGTCACCATGGGTCACATACACATGCAATAGTGGGGGTGACATACATACCAGTGCATAACATGCTAGCCACATACAGAAACGTACGTCTGGGGTTTTGCTTTTTCTCTCGTTCAGAGAGGGATTGCCTGGTATTTCGGGGCTGTACTGTACTGTGAAGTCAGGATCAGACTGATATGCTACGGGAAAGTTCTTCTCTGTGAAAGGCACATGTTGAGCAAAAAGAGGCTGCTTCTTGGGTGGTAATTAGCCATAGAACAAGCTATTATGCTATTGTTTGTTCCCAGGTTGAGCGCTTCTCTCTTTTTGTTTATACATACAGACAGTCCCCCTGAGTCACACACACATGCAGTAGCGGAGGTGAGATACATACCAGTACATAACATGCTAGTCACATACAGACAGTCCCCCTGAGTCACACACACATGCAGTAGCGGAGGTGAGATACATACCAGTACATACCATGCTAGCTACATACAGACAGTCACCCTGAATCACACACACATGCAGTAACTCAGATGAGATACATACCAGTACATAACATGCTAGCTACATACAGACAGTCCAAAACACGGAAGGGGACTGCACTGTCAGACTGGACTGGGTACACATCCCATAACCCTGCAACATGCTCAGCCCTGGGTGCTCACTGGCGCTCACAGGAAGCTGTGCTGTCCCCAGAGTCACAGGCAGTTAACCCCAGACAGGCCTGGGTGCAAGGCCCATAGGGAAAATTACAAAACAAATTAATACAACACACAGAGAAAGTCCAGCACTCACAAGCTCTCAGCTAAGATTAAAAGCAAAAATGGAAGGGTTAGTTACTGCATTTGGCCAAATGGGACAAGCCCAGGTACCTCGTCAAGGTCCCTTCCAAAACCTGGGTCCCTAAAACAGCCACACAATGCAAGCTTTCAATCCAACAAACTGGGAACAAGTGAAGGGTGCACAAGCTTATGTTATCACCCTACATATATACAAAACACGGATATGGACTGCACTCTGACTGGACAGGGCACACATCCCATGACCCTGCAACATGCTCAGCCCTAGATGATCACTGGCACTCACAGGAAGCTGTGCTGTCCCCCAGAGTCACACACACATGAAATAGCGGGGGTGAGATACATACCAGTACATAACATGCTACCTACATACAAACAGTCACCCTAAGTCACATACACATGCAGTAGTGGGGGTGAGATACATACCAGTACATAACATGCTAGTCACATACTGACAGTCACCCTGAGTCACACAAACATGCAGTAGCAGAGGTGAGATATATACCAGTACATAAAATACTAGCCACATACAGACAGTCACCCTGAGTCACACACACATTCAGTAGCGGAGGTGAGATACATACCAGTACATAACATGCTAGTCACATACAGACAGTCACCCTGAGTCACATACACATGTACTAGTATGTGTTTCACCTCCGCTACTGCATGTGTGCGTGACTCAATGGGACTGTCTGTATGTGACTAGCATGTTATGTACTGGTATGTATCTCACCTCCGCTATTGCATAACATGCTAGTCACATACAGACAGTCCCCCTGAGTCACACACACATGCAATAGCAGGGGTGAGATACATACCAGTACATAACATGCTAGCTACATACAGACAGTCACCCTGAGTCACACACACATGCAGTAGCAGGGGTGAGATACATACCAGTACATAACATGCTAGTCACATACAGACAGTCCCCCTGAGTCACACACACATGCAATAGCAGAGGTGAGATACATACCAGTACATAACATGCTAGTCACATACTGACAGTCACCCTGAGTCACACACACATGCAGTAGCGGAGGTGAGATACATACCAGTACATAACATGCTAGTCACATACAGACAGTCACCCTGAGTCACACACAGATGCAGTAGCGGAGGTGAGATACATACCAGTACATAACATGATAGTCACATACAGACAGTCCCCCCGAGTCACACACAGATGCAGTAGCAGTGGTGAGATACATACTAGTACATAACATGCTAGTCACATACAGACAGTCACCCTGAGTCACATACACATGTACTAGTATGTGTCTCACCTCCGCTACTGCATGTGTGTGTGACTCAGGGTGACTATCTGTATGTGACTAGCATGTTATGTACTGGTATGTATCTCCCCTCTGCTACTGCATGTGTGTGTGACTCAGGGTGACTGTCTGTATGTGACTAGCATGTTATGTACTGGAATGTATCTCACCTCCGCTACTGCATAACATGCTAGTCACATACAGACAGTCACCCTGAGTCACACACACATGCAGTAGCGGAGGTGAGATACATACCAGTACATAACATGCTAGTCACATACAGACAGTCACCCTGAGTCACACACACATGCAGTAGCAGAGGTGAGATACATACCAGTACATAACATGCTAGTCACATACAGAGAGTCACCCTGAGTCACACACACATGCAGTAGCGGAGGTGAGATACATACCAGTACATAACATGCTAGTCACATACAGACAGTCCCACTGAGTCACACACACATGCAGTAGCAGAGGTGAGATACATACCAGTACATAACATACTGGTCACATACAGACAGTCACCCTAAGTCACATACACATGCAGTAGTGGGGGTGAGATACATACCAGTACATAACATGCTAGTCACATACTGACAGTCACCCTGAGTCACACAAACATGCAGTAGCAGAGGTGAGATATATACCAGTACATAAAATACTAGCCACATACAGACAGTCACCCTGAGTCACACACACATTCAGTAGCGGAGGTGAGATACATACCAGTACATAACATGCTAGTCACATACAGACAGTCACCCTGAGTCACATACACATGTACTAGTATGTGTTTCACCTCCGCTACTGCATGTGTGCGTGACTCAATGGGACTGTCTGTATGTGACTAGCATGTTATGTACTGGTATGTATCTCACCTCCGCTATTGCATAACATGCTAGTCACATACAGACAGTCCCCCTGAGTCACACACACATGCAATAGCAGGGGTGAGATACATACCAGTACATAACATGCTAGCTACATACAGACAGTCACCCTGAGTCACACACACATGCAGTAGCAGGGGTGAGATACATACCAGTACATAACATGCTAGTCACATACAGACAGTCCCCCTGAGTCACACACACATGCAATAGCAGAGGTGAGATACATACCAGTACATAACATGCTAGTCACATACTGACAGTCACCCTGAGTCACACACACATGCAGTAGCGGAGGTGAGATACATACCAGTACATAACATGCTAGTCACATACAGACAGTCACCCTGAGTCACACACAGATGCAGTAGCGGAGGTGAGATACATACCAGTACATAACATGATAGTCACATACAGACAGTCCCCCCGAGTCACACACAGATGCAGTAGCAGTGGTGAGATACATACTAGTACATAACATGCTAGTCACATACAGACAGTCACCCTGAGTCACATACACATGTACTAGTATGTGTCTCACCTCCGCTACTGCATGTGTGTGTGACTCAGGGTGACTATCTGTATGTGACTAGCATGTTATGTACTGGTATGTATCTCCCCTCTGCTACTGCATGTGTGTGTGACTCAGGGTGACTGTCTGTATGTGACTAGCATGTTATGTACTGGAATGTATCTCACCTCCGCTACTGCATAACATGCTAGTCACATACAGACAGTCACCCTGAGTCACACACACATGCAGTAGCGGAGGTGAGATACATACCAGTACATAACATGCTAGTCACATACAGACAGTCACCCTGAGTCACACACACATGCAGTAGCAGAGGTGAGATACATACCAGTACATAACATGCTAGTCACATACAGACAGTCACCCTGAGTCACACACACATGCAGTAGCGGAGGTGAGATACATACCAGTACATAACATGCTAGTCACATACAGACAGTCCCACTGAGTCACACACACATGCAGTAGCAGAGGTGAGATACATACCAGTACATAACATACTGGTCACATACAGACAGTCACCCTGAGTCACACACACATGCAGTAGTGGAGGTGAGATACATACCAGTACATAACATGCTAGTCACATACAGACAGTCACCCTGAGTCACACACACATGCAGTAGCGGAGGTGAGATACATACCAGTACATAACATGCTAGTCACATACAGACAGCCCCCCTTAGTCACACACACATGCAGTAGCAGAGGTGAGATACATACCAGTACATAACATGCTAGTCACATACAGACAGTCACCCTGAGTCACACACACATGCAGTAGCGGAGGTGAGATACATACCAGTACATAACATGCTAGTCACATACAGACAGTCCCCCTGAGTCACACACACATGCAGTAGCGGAGGTGAGATACATACCAGTACATAACATGCTAGTCACATACAGACAGTCACCCTGAGTCACACACACATGCAGTAGCGGAGGTGAGATACATACCAGTACATAACATGCTAGCTACATACAGACAGTCACCCTGAGTCACACACACATGCAGTAGCGGAGGTGAGATACATACCAGTACATAACATGCTAGTCACATACAGACAGTCACCCTGAGTCACACACACATGCAGTAGCGGAGGTGAGATACATACCAGTACATAACATGCTAGTCACATACAGACAGTCACCCTGAGTCACACACATATGCAGTAGCAGAGGTGAGATACATACCAGTACATAACATGCTAGTCACATACAGACAGTCCCCCTGAGTTACACACAGATGCAGTAGCGGAGGTGAGATACAGGGAGTGCAGAATTATTAGGCAAGTTGTATTTTTGAGGATTAATTTTATTATTGAACAACAACCATGTTCTCAATGAACCCAAAAAACTCATTAATATCAAAGCTGAATAGTTTTGGAAGTAGTTTTTAGTTTTAGCTATTTTAGGGGGATATCTGTGTGTGCAGGTGACTATTACTGTGCATAATTATTAGGCAACTTAACAAAAAACAAATAAATACCCATTTCAATTATTTATTTTTACCAGTGAAACCAATATAACATCTCAACATTCACAAATATACATTTCTGACATTCAAAAACAAAACAAAAACAAATCAGTGACCAATATAGCCACCTTTCTTTGCAAGGACACTCAAAAACCTGCCATCCATGGATTCTGTCAGTGTTTTGATCTGTTCACCATCAACATTGCGTGCAGCAGCAACCACAGCCTCCCAGACACTGTTCAGAGAGGTGTACTGTTTTCCCTCCTTGTAAATCTCACATTTGATGATGGACCACAGGTTCTCAATGGGGTTCAGATCAGGTGAACAAGGAGGCCATGTCATTAGATTTTCTTCTTTTATACCCTTTCTTGCCAGCCACGCTGTGGAGTACTTGGACGCGTGTGATGGAGCATTGTCCTGCATGAAAATCATGTTTTTCTTGAAGGATGCAGACTTCTTCCTGTACCACTGCTTGAAGAAGGTGTCTTCCAGAAACTGGCAGTACGACTGGGAGTTGAGCTTGACTCCATCCTCAACCCGAAATGGCCCCACAAGCT
Source organism: Bombina bombina (assembly GCF_027579735.1). Lineage (NCBI taxonomy): Eukaryota > Metazoa > Chordata > Amphibia > Anura > Bombinatoridae > Bombina > Bombina bombina. Next base: position 298,561,030 of record NC_069506.1, on the reverse strand, counting down.
CATCTTTGATGATACCAGCCCAAACCAGTACTCCACCTCCACCTTGCTGGCGTCTGAGTCGGACTGGAGCTCGCTGCCCTTTACCAATCCAGCCACGGGCCCATCCATCTGGCCCATCAAGACTCACTCTCATTTCATCAGTCCATAAAACCTTAGAAAAAACATAATTTATGCTTACCTGATAAATTCCTTTCTTCTGTAGTGTGATCAGTCCATGGGTCATCATTACTTCTGGGATATTACTCCTCCCCAACAGGAAGTGCAAGAGGATTCACCCAGCAGAGCTGCATATAGCTCCTCCCCCCTACGTCACTCCCAGTCATTCGACCAAGGACCAACGAGAAAGGAAAAGCCAAGGGTGAAGTGGTGACTGGAGTATAAATTAAAAAATATTTACCTGCCTTAAAAACAGGGCGGGCCGTGGACTGATCACACTACAGAAGAAAGGAATTTATCAGGTAAGCATAAATTATGTTTTCTTCTGTTAAGTGTGATCAGTCCACGGGTCATCATTACTTCTGGGATACCAATACCAAAGCAAAAGTACACGGATGACGGGAGGGATAGGCAGGCTCTTTATACAGAAGGAACCACTGCCTGAAGAACCTTTCTCCCAAAAATAGCCTCCGATGAAGCAAAAGTGTCAAATTTGTAAAATTTGGAAAAAGTATGAAGCGAAGACCAAGTTGCAGCCTTGCAAATCTGTTCAACAGAGGCCTCATTCTTGAAGGCCCAAGTGGAAGCCACAGCTCTAGTAGAATGAGCTGTAATTCTTTCAGGAGGCTGCTGTCCAGCAGTCTCATAAGCTAAACGAATTATGCTACGAAGCCAAAAAGAAAGAGAGGTAGCGGAAGCTTTTTGACCTCTCCTCTGCCCAGAGTAAATGACAAACAGAGAAGACGTTTGTCGAAATTCCTTAGTTGCCTGTAAGTAAAATTTTAGAGCACGGACTACATCCAGGTTGTGCAGTAGACGTTCCTTCTTTGAAGAAGGATTTGGGTATAAAGAAGGAACAACAATCTCTTGATTGATATTCCTGTTAGTAACTACCTTAGGTAAGAACCCAGGTTTAGTACGCAGGACTACCTTATCCGAATGAAAAATCAAATAAGGAGAATCACAATGTAAGGCTGATAATTCAGAGACTCTTCGAGCCGAGGAAATAGCCATTAAAAATAGAACTTTCCAAGATAACAACTTTATATCAATGGAATGAAGGGGTTCAAACGGAACGCCCTGTAAAACATTAAGAACAAGGTTTAAACTCCATGGTGGAGCAACAGTTTTAAACACAGGCTTAATTCTGGCCAAAGCCTGACAAAAAGCCTGGACGTTTGTGTAACAGAATGGACAGAGCTGAGATCTGTCCCTTTAATGAACTAGCAGATAAACCCTTTTCTAAACCTTCTTGTAGAAAAGACAATATCCTAGGAATCCTAACCTTACTCCAAGAGTAACCTTTGGATTCACACCAATATAGGTATTTACGCCATATCTTATGGTAAATCTTTCTGGTAACAGGTTTCCTAGCCTGCATTAAGGTATCAATAACTGACTCAGAAAATCCACGTCTTGATAAAATCAAGCGTTCAATTTCCAAGCAGTCAGCTTCAGAGAAGTTAGATTTTGATGTTTGAAGGGACCCTGTATCAGAAGGTCCTGTTTCAGAGGTAGAGACCAAGGTGGACAGGATGACATGTCCACCAGGTCTGCATACCAAGTCCTGCGTGGCCACGCAGGTGCTATTAGAATCACTGATGCTCTCTCTTGTTTGATTCTGGCAATCAATCGAGGAAGCAACGGGAAGGGTGGAAACACGTAAGCCATCCTGAAGTCCCAAGGTGCTGTCAGAGCATCTATCAGGACTGCTCCTGGATCTGGACCCGTAACGAGGAAGCTTGGCGTTCTGTCGAGACGCCATGAGATCTATCTCTGGTTTGCCCCAACGTCGAAGTATTTGGGCAAAGACCTCTGGATGAAGTTCCCACTCCCCCGGATGAAAAGTCTGACGACTTAAGAAATCCGCCTCCCAGTTCTCCACTCCCGGGATGTGGATTGCTGACAGGTGGCAAGAGTGAGACTCTGCCCAGCAAATTATCTTTGATACTTCCATCATAGCTAGGGAGCTTCTTGTCCCTCCCTGATGGTTGATGTAAGCTACAGTCGTGATGTTGTCCGACTGAAACCTGATGAACCCCCGAGTTGTCAACTGGGCCAAGCCAGGAGGGCATTGAGAACTGCTCTCAATTCCAGAATGTTTATTGGCAGGAGACTCTCCTCCTGACTCCATTGTCCCTGAGCCTTCAGAGAATTCCAGACGGCACCCCAACCTAGAAGGCTGGCGTCTGTTGTTACAATTGTCCAGTCTGGTCTGCTGAATGGCATCCCCCTGGACAGATGTGGCCGAGAAAGCCACCATAGAAGAGAATTTCTGGTCTCTTGATCCAGATTCAGAGAAGGGGATAAGTCTGAGTAATCCCCATTCCACTGACTTAGCATGCACAGTTGCAGTGGTCTGAGGTGTAAGCATGCAAAGGGTACTATGTCCATTGCCGCTACCATTAAGCCGATTACCTCCATGCATTGAGCCACTGACGGGTGTTGAATGGAATGAAGGGTGCGGCAAGCACTTTGAAGTCTTGTTAGCCTGTCCTCTGTCAGGTAAATCTTCATTTCTACAGAATCTATAAGAGTCCCCAGGAAGGGAACTCTTGTGAGTGGAACGAGTGAACTTTTCTTTTCGTTCACCTTCCATCCATGTGACCTTAGAAATGCCAGCACTAACTCTGTATGAGACTTGGCAGTTTGAAAGCTTGAAGCTTGTATCAGAATGTCGTCTAGGTATGGAGCTACCGAGATTCCCCGCGGTCTTAGTACCGCCAGAAGAGCACCCAGAACCTTTGTGAAGATTCTTGGAGCTGTAGCCAATCCGAATGGAAGAGCCACAAACTGGTAATGCCTGTCTAGGAAGGCAAACCTTAGGTACCGATAATGATCTTTGTGAATCGGTATGTGAAGGTAAGCATCTTTTAAATCTACAGTGGTCATGTATTGACCCTCTTGGATCATAGGTAAAATTGTCCGAATAGTCTCCATCTTGAACGATGGAACTCTTAGGAATTTGTTTAGGATCTTTAAGTCCAGGATTGGTCTGAAAGTTCCCTCTTTTTTGGGAACCACAAACAGATTTGAGTAAAACCCCTGTCCCTGTTCCGATCGTGGAACTGGATGGATTACTCCCATTAACAAGAGCTCTTGTACGCAGAGTAGAAACGCCTCTTTCTTTGTCTGGATTGTTGACAATCTTGACAGATGAAATCTCTCTCTTGGAGGAGAGTATTTGAAGTCCAGAAGGTATCCCTGAGATATTATCTCTAGCGCCCAGGGATCCTGAACATCTCTTGCCCAAGCCTGGGCGAAGAGAGAAAGTCTGCCCCCCACTAGATCCGATCCCGGATCGGGTGCCCTCAATTCATGCTGTTTTAGGGGCAGCATCAGGTTTCCTAGTCTGCTTGCCCTTGTTCCAGGACTGGTTAGGTTTCCAGCCTTGTCTGTAGCGAGCAACAGCTCCTTCCTGTTTTGGTGCAGAGGAAGTTGATGCTGCTCCTGCTTTGAAATTACGAAAGGAACGAAAATTAGACTGTCTAGTCTTGGCTTTGGCTTTGTCCTGAGGCAGGGCATGGCCTTTACCTCCTGTAATGTCAGCGATAATCTCTTTCAACCCGGGCCCGAATAAGGTCTGCCCTTTGAAAGGTATATTAAGCAATTTAGACTTAGAAGTAACATCAGCTGACCAGGATTTTAGCCACAGCGCCCTGCGTGCCTGAATGGCGAATCCTGAATTCTTCGCCGTAAGTTTAGTAAGATGTACTACGGCCTCCGAAATGAATGAATTAGCTAGTTTAAGGACTCTAAGCCTGTCCGTAATGTCGTCCAGAGTAGCTGAACCAATGTTCTCTTCCAGAGACTCAATCCAGAATGCCGCTGCAGCCGTGATCGGCGCAATGCATGCAAGGGGTTGCAATATAAAACCTTGTTGAACAAACATTTTCTTAAGGTAACCCTCTAACTTTTTATCCATTGGATCTGAAAAAGCACAGCTATCCTCCACCGGGATAGTGGTACGCTTAGCTAAGGTAGAAACTGCTCCCTCCACCTTAGGGACCGTTTGCCATAAGTCCCTTGTGGTGGCGTCTATTGGAAACATTTTTCTAAATATCGGAGGGGGTGAGAACGGCACACCGGGTCTATCCCACTCCTTAGTAACAATTTCAGTAAGTCTCTTAGGTATAGGAAAAACCTCAGTACTCGTCGGTACCGCAAAATATTTATCCAACCTACACATTTTCTCTGGTATTGCAACTGTGTTACAATCATTCAGAGCCGCTAACACCTCCCCTAGTAATACACGGAGGTTTTCCAGTTTAAATTTAAAATTTGAAATATCTGAATCCAGTCTGTTTGGATCAGAACCGTCACCCACAGAATGAAGTTCTCCGTCCTCATGTTCTGCCACCTGTGACGCAGTGTCTGACATGGCCCTAATATTATCAGCGCACTCTGTTCTCACCCCAGAGTGATCACGCTTACCTCTTAGTTCTGGTAATTTAGCCAAAACCTCAGTCATAACAGTAGCCATATCCTGTAATGTGATTTGTAATGGCCGCCCAGATGTACTCGGCGCTACAATATCACGCACCTCCCTCTGAGCGGGAGATGTAGGTACTGACACGTGAGGCGAGTTAGTCGGCATAACTCTCCCCTCGTTGTTTGGTGAAATTTGTTCAATTTGTACAGATTGACTTTTATTTAAAGTAGCATCAATACAGTTAGTACATAAATTTCTATTGGGCTCCACTTTGGCATTGCAACAAATGACACAGGTATCATCCTCTGAATCAGACATGTTTAACACACTAGCAAATAAACTTGCAACTTGGAAATACAATTCAATTAGAATAATATTAAAACGTACTGTGCCTTTAAGAAGCACAGAAGATCTATGACAGTTGAAAATTAATAAATTGAAACAGTTATAGCCTCAATCCTTGTAAACAACACAACTTTAGCAAAGGTTTAATCCCATTAGCAAAGATAACAAATTCTGAAAGCAGGAAACAAATTACAGAATAAACGTTTTTTATCTCAGTCAAACTATAATTCTCACAGCTCTGCTGAGAGAAATTACCTCCCTCAAAATAAGTTTTGAAGACCCCTGAGCTCTGTAGAGATGAACCGGATCATGCAGGGAATACAATGAGTTGCTGACTGAAATATTTGATGCATAGTAAAAGCGCCAAAAAACGGCCCCTCCCCCTCACACACAGCAGTGAGGGAGAACAGAAACTGTCAGAAAAACAGATTAAGCAACTGCCAAGTGGAAAAATAGTGCCCAAACATTTATTCACACAGTACCTCAGCAAATGAAAACGATTTTACATTCCAGCAAAAACGTTAAACATAATCTCTAGTTATTAAACAGCTTTATGTATTTCTTACAGTGTAATTCTAGTGAAGTACCATTCCCCAGAATACTGAAGTGTAAAGTATACATACATGACATTATATCGGTATGGCAGGATTTTCTCATCAATTCCATTGTCAGAAAATAAAAACTGCTACATACCTCTATGCAGATTCATCTGCCCGCTGTCCCCTGATCTGAAGTTTACCTCACTCCTCAGATGGCCGAGAACAGCAATATGATCTTAACTACTCCGGCTAAAATCATAGCAAAACTCTGGTAGATTCTTCTTCAAACTCTGCCAGAGAGGTAATAACACACTCCGGTGCTATTTTAAAATAACAAACTTTTGATTGAAGATATAAAACTAAGTATAATCACCATAGTCCTCTCACACATCCTATCTAGTCGTTGGGTGCAAGAGAATGACTGGGAGTGACGTAGGGGGGAGGAGCTATATGCAGCTCTGCTGGGTGAATCCTCTTGCACTTCCTGTTGGGGAGGAGTAATATCCCAGAAGTAATGATGACCCGTGGACTGATCACACTTAACAGAAGAAATCAGTCTTGAGATATTTCTTGGCCCAGTCTTGACGTTTCAGCTTGTGTGTCTTGTTCAGTGGTGGTCGTCTTTCAGCCTTTCTTACCTTGGCCATGTCTCTGAGTATTGCACACCTTGTGCTTTTGGGCACTCCAGTGATGTTGCAGCTCTGAAATATGGCCAAACTGGTGGCAAGTGGCATCTTGGCAGCTGCACACTTGACTTTTCTCAGTTCATGGGCAGTTATTTTGCGCCTTGGTTTTACCACACGCTTCTTGCGACCCTGTTGACTATTTTGAATGAAACGCTTGATTGTTCGATGATCACGCTTCAGAAGCTTTGCAATTTTAAGAGTGCTGCATCCCTCTGCAAGATATCTCACTATTTTTTACTTTTCTGAGCCTGTCAAGTCCTTCTTTTGACCCATTTTCCCAAAGGAAAGGAAGTTGCCTAATAATTATGCACACCTGATATAGGGTGTTGATGTCATTAGACCACACCCCTTCTCATTACAGAGATGCACATCACCTAATATGCTTAATTGGTAGTAGGCTTTTCGAGCCTATACAGCTTGGAGTAAGACAACATGCATAAAGAGGATGATGTGGTCAAAATACTAATTTGCCTAATAATTCTGCACTCCCTGTACATACCAGTACATAACATGCTAGTCACATACAGACAGCCCCCCTGAGTCACACACACATGTACTAGTATGTGTCTCACCTCCGCTACTGCATGTGTGTGTGACTCAGGGGGACTGTCTGTATGTGACTAGCATGTTATGTACTGGTATGTATCTCACCTCCGCTACTGCATAACATGCTAGTCACATACAGATGGTCACCCTGAGTCACACACACATGCAGTAGCGGAGGTGAGATACATACCAGTACATAACATGCTAGTCACATACAGACAGTCCCCCTGAGTCACACACAGATGCAGTAGCGGAGGTGAGATACATACCAGTACATAACATGCTAGTCACATACAGACAGTCACCCTGAGTCACACACAGATGCAGTAGCGGAGGTGAGATACATACCAGTACATAACATGCTAGTCACATACAGACAGTCCCCCTGAGTCACACACACATGCAGTAGCAGGGGTAAGATACATACCAGTACATAACATGCTAGTCACATACAGACAGTCACCCTGAGTCACACACAGATGCAGTAGCGGAGGTGAGATACATACCAGTACATAACATGCTAGTCACATACAGACAGTCACCCTGAGTCACACACAGATGCAGTAGCGGAGGTGAGATACAGGGAGTGCAGAATTATTAGGCAAGTTATATTTTTGAGGATTAATTTTATTATTGAACAACAACCATGTTCTCAATGAACCCAAAAAACTCATTAATATCAAAGCTGAATAGTTTTGGAAGTAGGTTTTAGTTTGTTTTTAGTTTTAGCTATTTTAGGGGGATATCTGTGTGTGCAGGTGACTATTACTGTGCATAATTATTAGGCAACTTAACAAAAAACAAATATATACCCATTTCAATTATTTATTTTTACCAGTGAAACCAATATAACATCTCAACATTCACAAATATACATTTCTGACATTCAAAAACAAATCAGTGACCAATATAGCCACACACACGTGCAGTAGCGGAGGTAAGATACATACCAGTACATAACATGCTAGTCACATACAGACAGTCACCCTGAGTCACACACACATGCAGTAGCGGAGGTGAGATACATACCAGTACATAACATGCTAGTCACATACAGACAGTCCCCCTTAGTCACACACACATGCAGTAGCGTAGGTGAGATACATACCTGTACATAACATGCTAGTCACATACAGACAGTCCCCCTTAGTCACACACACATGCAGTAGCGGAGGTGAGATACATACCTGTACATAACATGCTAGTCACATACAGAGAGTCACCCTTAGTCACACACACATGCAGTAGCGGAGGTGAGATACATACCTGTACATAACATGCTAGTCACATACAGACAGTCCCCCTTAGTCACACACACATGCAGTAGCGGAGGTGAGATACATACCAGTACATAACATGCTAGTCACATACAGACAGTCCCCCTGAGTCACACACACATACAGTAGCGGAGGTGAGATACATACCAGTACATAACATGCTTGTTACATACTGACAGTCCCCCCTGAGTCACACACACATGCAGTAGCGGAGGTGAGATACATACCAGTACATAACATGCTAGTCACATACAGACAGTCCCCCTTAGTCACACACACATGCAGTAGCGGAGGTGAGATACATACCAGTACATAACATGCTAGTCACATACAGACAGTCCCCCTGAGTCACACACAGATGCAGTAGCGGAGGTGAGATACATACCAGTACATAACATGCTAGCTACATACAGACAGTCACCCTGAGTCACACACAGATGCAGTAGCAGAGGTGAGATACATACCAGTACATAACATGCTAGTCACATACTGACAGTCCCCCTGAGTCACACACACATATGCAGTAGCGGAGGTGAGATACATACCAGTACATAACATGCTAGTCACATACAGACAATCCCCCTGAGTCACACACACATGCAGTAGCGGAGGTGAGATACATACCAGTACATAACATTCTAGTCACATACAGACAGTCCCCCTTAGTCACACACACATGCAGTAGCGGAGGTGAGATACATACCAGTACATAGCATGCTAGTCACATACAGACAGTCCCCCTGAGTCACACACAGATGCAGTAGCGGAGGTGATATACATACCAGTACATAACATGCTACTCACATACTGACAGTCCCCCTGAGTCACACACACATGCAGTAGTGGAGGTGAGATACATACCAGTACATAACATGCTAGTCACATACTGACAGTCCCCCTGAGTCACACACACATGCAGTAGCGGAGGTGAGATACATACCAGTACATAACATGCTAGTCACATACAGACAGTCCCTGAGTCACACACACATGCAGTAGCGGAGGTGAGATACATACCAGTACATAGCATGCTAGTCACATACAGACAGTCCCTCTGAGTCACACACACATGCAGTAGCGGAGGTGAGATACATACCAGTACATAACATGCTAGTCACATACTGACAGTCCCCCTGAGTCACACACACATGCAGTAGCGGAGGTGAGATACATACCAGTACATAACATGCTAGTCACATACAGACAATCCCCCTGAGTCACACACACATGCAGTAGCAGGGGTAAGATACATACCAGTACATAACATGCTAGTCACATACAGACAGTCCCCCTTAGTCACACACACATGCAGTAGCTGAGGTGAGATACATACCAGTACATAACATGCTAGTCACATACAGACAGTCACCCAGAGTCACACACACATGCAGTAGCGGAGGTGAGATACATACCAGTACATAGCATGCTAGTCACATACAGACAGTCCCCCTGAGTCACACACACATGCAGTAGCGGAGGTGAGATACATACCAGTACATAACATGCTAGTCACATACAGACAGTCCCCCTGAGTCACACACAGATGCAGTAGCGGAGGTGAGATACATACCAGTACATAACATGCTAGTCACATACAGACAGTCCCCCTTAGTCACACACACATGCAGTAGCAGAGGTGAGATACATACCAGTACATAGCATGCTAGTCACATACAGACAGTCCCCCTTAGACACACACATGCAGTAGCGGAGGTGAGATACATACCAGTACATAACATGCTAGTCACATACAGACAGTCCCCCTGAGTCACACACAGATGCAGTAGCGGAGGTGAGATACATACCAGTACATAACATGCTAGTCACATACAGACAGTCCCCCTGAGTCACACACACATGCAGTAGCGGAGGTGAGATACATACCAGTACATAACATGCTAGTCACATACAGACAGTCCCCCTGAGTCACACACACATGCAGTAGCGGAGATGAGATACATACCAGTACATAACATGCTAGTCACATACAGACAGTCCCCCTTAGTCACACACACATGCAGTAGCGGAGGTGAGATACATACCAGTACATAACATTCTAGTCACATACAGACAGTCCCCCTGAGTCACACACACATGCAGTAGCGGAGGTGAGATACATACCAGTACATAACATGCTAGTCACATACAGACAGTCTCCCTTAGTCACACACACATGCAGTAGCGGAGGTGAGATACATACCAGTACATAACATGCTAGTCACATACAGACAGTCCCCCTGAGTCACACACACATGCAGTAGCGGAGGTGAGATACATACCAGTACATAACATGCTACTCACATACTGACAGTCCCCCTGAGTCACACACACATGCAGTAGCGGAGGTGAGATACATACCAGTACATAACATGCTAGTCACATACTGACAGTCCCCCTGAGTCACACACACATGCAGTAGCGGAGGTGAGATACATACCAGTACATAACATGCTAGTCACATACAGACAGTCCCCCTTAGTCACACACACATGCAGTAGCGGAGGTGAGATACATACCAGTACATAACATGCTAGTCACATACAGACAGTCCCCCTGAGTCACACACACATGCAGTAGCAGAGGTGAGATACATACCAGTACATAACATGCTAGTCACATACAAACAGTCACCCTGAGTCACACACACATTCAGTAGCAGAGGTGAGATACATACCAGTACATAACATGCTAGTCACATACAGACAGTCACCCTGAGTCACACACACATGCAGTAGCAGAGGTGAGATACATACCAGTACATAACATACTAGCTACATACAGACAGTCACCCTGAGTCACACACACATGCAGTAGCCGAGGTAAGATACATACCAGTACATAACATGCTAGTCACATACAGACAGTCACCCTGAGTCACACACACATGCAGTAGCGGAGTTGAGATACATACCAGTACATAACATGCTAGTCACATACAGACAGTCCCCCTGAGTCACACACACATGCAGTAGCGGAGGTGAGATACATACCAGTACATAACATGCTAGTCACATACAGACAGTCCCCCTGAGTCACACACACATGCAGTAGCGGGGGTGAGATACATACCAGTACATAACATGCTAGTCACATACAGACAGTCCCCCTTAGTCACACACACATGCAGTAGCGGAGGTGAGATACATACCAGTACATAACATGCTAGTCACATACAGACAGTCACCCTGAGTTACACACACATGCAGTAGCGGAGGTGAGATACATACCAGTACATAACATGCTAGTCACATACAGACAGTCACCCTGAGTCACACACACATGCAGTAGCGGAGGTGAGATACATACCAGTACATAATATGCTAGTCACATACAGACAGTCACCCTGAGTCACACACACATGCAGTAGCGGAGGTGAGATACATACCAGTACATAACACACTAGTCACATACAGACAATCCCCCTGAGTCACACACAGATGCAGTAGCAGAGGTAAGATACATACCAGTACATAACATGCTAGTCACATACAGACAGTCACCCTGAGTTACACACACATGCAGTAGCGGAGGTGAGATACATACCAGTACATAACATGCTAGTCACATACAGACAGTCACCCTGAGTCACACACACATGCAGTAGCGGGGGTGAGATACATACCAGTACATAACATGCTAGTCACATACTGACAGTCACCCTAAGTCACACACACATGCAGTAGCGGAGGTGAGATACATACCAGTACATAACATGCTAGTCACATACAGACAGTCCCCCTTAGTCACACACACATACAGTAGCGGAGGTGAGATACATACCAGTACATAACATGCTAGTCACATACAGACAGTCCCCCTTAGTCACACACACATACAGTAGCGGAGGTGAGATACATACCAGTACATAACATGCTAGTCACATACAGACAGTCCCCCTTAGTCACACACACATACAGTAGCGGAGGTGAGATACATACCAGTACATAACATGCTAGTCACATACAGACAGTCACCCTGAGTCACACACAGATGCAGTAGGAGTCACACACACATGCAGTAGCGGGGGTGAGATACATACCAGTGCATAGCATGCTAGTCACATACAGACAGTCCCCCTGGGTCACACACACATGCAGTAGCGGAGGTGAGATACATACCAGTACATAACATGCTGGCCACAGATAGCAAGACAGACGAGTAGTAAAGGGTGGGTGTACTGACAGCCTGTGCAAAAGAGAAAAAAGTTTATTAAAGGGATATGAAATACAAAAATGTTTATGATTCAGATAGAGCAGCAACTTTCTAATTTACTCCTATTATCAATTTTTTCTTTGCTCTCTTGGTATCTTTATTTGAAAAGGCGGGAATGTAAGCTTTAGGAGCTGACCCATTTTTGGTTCAGCACCTGGATAGTGCTTGCTGATTGGTGGCTTATTGTAAACACCAATCAACAAGCGCTACCCAGGGTTTTGAACCAAAAAAGGCCATCTTCTAAGCTTACATTATTGCCTTTTCAAATAAATATACCAAAAGAGTGAAGAAACATTTAGAATAGGAGTACATTTGAAAGTTGCTTAAAATTGCTGCTCTATCTGAATCATGAATGAAAAAATGTTGGTTTAGTGTCCCTTTAAGTGTTAGGAAACATACATTATTTATAGGGGAGCTTGATGCCCTGTGTTTCCGGAGAGCCTTCAGAAGTTATGAAGCAGCGGTCTAAAGGCTGCCGCTCCATAACCTGTCCGCCTGCTCTGAGGCGGCGGACAGAAATCGCCAGAAGTGAGTCCGATCGAATACGATCGGGTTGATTGACGCCCCCTGCTAGGCCGCAAATCTGCAGGGGGCGGCATTGCACCAGCAGTTCACAAGGACTGCTGGTGCAATGATAAATGCTGACAGCGTATTCTGATGTGCAGCGGACATGATCTGCTATATCGGATCATGTTTGCTCGCACCATAATAAATAGGCCCCATAGTGTTACTCCTTCAAGTCAAACTTGTATTTTTTGTTTTATTTTTTTATTCAGAAACACAAAATTAATCTCAGTGATACATTATTAGTAAATCTGTCCCAGGCAAATGATCTTGCTTTTAAATTCTGCTTTTTAGTTTGTCTCTTTCTTGTTTTCATATTGAGACTAATTAAAGGGGCAGTCTACACGAGAATTGTTATTGTTTAAAAAGATGGGTAACGCCGTTACTATCGATTCCCCAGCTTTGCACACCCAACAGTGTTATATTAATATAATTTATAACCTTTAAATCTCTAAAGTTCTGCCTGTTTCTAAGCCACTAAAGACAACCTCTTATCACATGCTTTTTTCTTTGCTTTTCACAACAGGAGACTGCTAGTTCATGTGGGCTATATAGATAACATTGTGCTAACGCACGTGGGTTGTGAGAGACACTGCACAAATTGGCTTAAATGCAAGTTAATAGAAGATAAATAGTCATGTGATCAGGGGCTTTTAGGAAAGGCTGAGATACAAGGTAATTACAGAGGTATAAAGTGTATTAATATAACTGTGTTGGTTATGCAAAACTGGGGAATGGGAAATAAAGGGATTACCTATCTTTTTAAACAATAACATTTTTGGAGTAGACTGTCCCTTTAATGTAAACTAGGTTGCTACCTATGAGCATGCTATGCACACAGGGTCATGTCTGCTCAGGCACATTAAGTGAATGTCCAAACTTATCAATGTATATTATATTTTGTTTCCTGCCGTTGTTGGCATTTGCTCCATCAGATCTGAATCTCTCCATATATATAAATATATATTTATGTAGTTATGCTTGTAGGAGGGTGGGTGCAACAGGGATACTGGGGTAGATGTAGCTAACCTCAGAACCTTGCCCTGTAAACATGCTACACGGAGAGCACTTACACATTCTTTAGCTGACACCGTTAGTAGGACTGTACAAGATCCTTCAATGAAGGATGCGAATCCAAATGCATGAAAGGCTAATCTCAGCCAATGTGGCACTGGATCCATCCATGTGAGGAGCAATGTGAAGCCTGGGGGAAAAAGCAGAATTTAATATAAATGCTGCAAACATTTTAATCAAAAGGGTTTTTATTTTATTTTAAAAAGTGGATACTGACAGCTGGACTAGCAAATAAGCGTACTGGAAAGGACTGTGACATATCTGCTTTGTTAATCCTTTAACTAGTATGAATATTTACAAAGGTGGAACTGTTAAAATTAACAAGTGTTAATGTTAGTAGACTAGTTTAGGCTGGTGTTAATGTTAGTAGACTAGTTTAGGCTGGTGTTAATGTTAGTAGACTAGTTTAGGCTGGTGTTAATGTTAGTAGACTAGTTTAGGCTGGTGTTAATGCTAGTAGACTAGTTTAGGCTGGTGTTAATGTTAGTAGACTAGTTTAGGCTGGTGTTAATGTTAGTAGACTAGTTTAGGCTGGTGTTAATGCTAGTAGACTAGTTTAGGCTGGTGTTAATGTTAGTAGACTAGTTTAGGCTGGTGTTAATGCTAGTAGACTAGTTTAGGCTGGTGTTAATGTTAGTAGACTAGTTTAGGCTGGTGTTAATGCTAGTAGACTAGTTTAGGCTGGTGTTAATGTTAGTAGACTAGTTTAGGCTGGTGTTAATGCTAGTAGACTAGTTTAGGCTGGTGTTAATGTTAGTAGACTAGTTTAGGCTGGTGTTAATGCTAGTAGACTAGTTTAGGCTGGTGTTAATGTTAGTAGACTAGTTTAGGCTGGTGTTAATGCTAGTAGACTAGTTTAGGCTGGTGTTAATGTTAGTAGACTAGTTTAGGCTGGTGTTAATGCTAGTAGAGTAGTTTAGGCTGGTGTTAATGCTAGTAGACTAGTTTAGGCTGGTGTTAATGCTAGTAGACTAGTTTAGGCTGGTGTTAATGTTAGTAGACTAGTTTAGGCTGGCAAAATAAATAATAAAAGTACATTTTTAAAGTATTTTTACTGCACACAATTTAGTTTCAGTTTTGTCTCATGCAAGAAACACACAAAAAACAAGAGGAAGGTTTTGTTTTAATAACTGCAACTTGTGTTTTCAGTTTGTCACATTGTTTCTTTGCCACCAGCCATGACCCTGTTATTATAGTTTGCCACTAAACATTCTGCTTTTGGTAAATCAGACATTTGTTAGAGTTATAATTATAGTCTATATTTTCTTACCAATTGTAAAGATTGTAAAGCCGATATTACACACCAGGTTTTGGAGGAGAGGCTGGCTGCAGTATCTGGATGAGCTTGGCCTGTAAAGTAAATGCCAGATGTAATTATCTGTGGGCAGAGATGGGTGGTAACATGTAGATATATATATTCATGTGTACATATATATAGTCATAGGCACCCCTGCATTTCTGTCAGATAATGCACCACTTGCAATTACAAATATTTAGGCATTTCTTTTGTTTGTATTGATATGACACAAAAAAAAAAGAGGAGAGAAAAAAGCCAAATCTGACACATTCCACGTAAAACTAAAAAAATGGACTGGACAAAATTGGCACCTTCTTAAAATTGTAAGAAATAATTGCATTCCAAGTTTGTGATGCTCCTGTAATTTGTAATTAAACTCACCTGTATCAATCAACAGTTGCTGACAAAATAGAAATCACACCGGCAACCAGTTAAAATGGTGAAACATTGACTCAACCTTTCTGTTGTGTATCTTTGTGTGCCACACTGAGCATGGAGAAGAGAAAGAACAGCAAAGAATTGTCTGAGGATTTGAGAACAAAAATTGTTGTAAAGCATGGACAATCTCAAGGTTACAAGTCCATCTCCAGAGATCTTAATGTTCCTGTGTCCACTGTGCGCAACATTGCCAAGAAGTTTACAGCCCGTGGCACTGTAGCTAATCTCCCTTGACATGGAGGAAAGCGAAAAATTGATCAAAGATTGCAATGAAGGATTGTTCGAATGGTGGATAAAGAACCACTATAAACTTCCAGACAAATTCAAGCTGACCTTCAGTCACAGGGTACAAATGTGTCAGCTCGCACTATACGTTGCCATCTGAATGAAAAGGGACGCTATGGTAGGAGACCCAGGAGGACCCCACTGCTGACACAGAAAAAGCCTGATTGGAGTTTGCCAAAACTTACCTGAGGAAGCCAAAACAGACTAAACAAATTACAGCTCTTTGGTAAAGTTTGTCATTCTACTGTTTTCAGAAAAAGGAATGATGCTTTTAAAGAAAAGAATACAGTAGTCCCTACAGTCAAACTTGGTGGAGGTTCACTAATTTTTTGTGGTTGCTTTGCTGCTTCAGGCACTGGATGTCTTCTTGACTGTGTGCACGGCATTATGAGCTCTGAAGACTACCAAAGAATTATGTGCTGCAATGTAGGGCCCAGTGTCAGAAAGTTAGGTCTCCGTCAGAGGTCATGGGTCTTACAGCAGGACAATGACCCAAAGCACACGTCAAAAAGCACCCAGAAATGGATTAATACAAAGCTCTGGAGATTACTGAACTGGCCAACAATCTCAATCCCATAGAGCACCTGTGGAGAGATCTCAAAACAGCTGTTGGTAAAAGGAACCCTTCCAATCTGAGAGACTTGGAGCAGTTGTTGAAAGAAGAGTGGTCCAATATTCCAGTAGAGGTGTAAGAAGCTCATTCATGGTTACAGTAAGCAAATGATTTCAGTTATTTTTTCCAAGGGGTGTGCTACGAAATATTAAATTGAGGGTGCCAATAATTTTGTCCATGACTGTGTGTGTACACATTCAGACACTAAAATATAAGGTTTGTTAAGTTGAAAATTGGATGAAGGACTAACGTGCATTTTGGCATTTGTTTACAAAAATGTCTGTGGCAATCAACTCTTTTTGCACCGGATAAATCTGTAACAAGTGTAATAAACAAATATGTGCGCAATCCAGATAATTGTGTGTTGCAATTTTTTTACGAATATATTCAGGCTAAAAAAAGCTGAACTCTGCAAACACATGTCTAGTTTTGCACGTCTACTATTCAATATTATAGTTGCACCATATTCCCTAGTCTTCCCCTGTAATTAGACTCAATACCTAAATAAGCATCTGATGTAACAGCAGGAATTAAATAAGCACAAACACTTTTCAGGCATTTTAGTATTTACTTCTTGAGGTTTATCTTGGTGGATATTCCCAGGAAAGAAATCCCCATATCTGGCAGAAAGACAAACAGCTATGGGACAGGCTGCATTTTCCTTCTTGACACGAACAGCTAAGAATACTTTTCACACTGACTCTTCAGGTAAGGCCCTCTGCATTCTTTATTTGTTGTTAGTATGTCAGTATTGTAGTCAGTGCATACTACATAATGAACTTCTAAACGGAATCGTACCTTTCTAATTGTGAGTTCAATAATGTAGAAGCAAGCATTGTAAAATGCACTGTTGTGACCTTGTGTGCGTCCTCTATAAAATTCCAATCACAAAGGCGTCACAATCTTGTTTAAACATTTTCTATGCAGATACAATGGGGTAGATTTATGAAGCAGTGTATGCTGCTGTTTCCGCCCAAAACATAAGTTAAGAAGCAGTGTAAGACCGCTGCACCTTAACTCATCCGCCACCTTGACGTGGCAGACAGCAATCATTCCGATAAGATCCGATTCGTATGATTGACACCTCCTGCTAGCGGCCGATTGGCCGCGAATGTGCAGGGGGCGGCATTGCACAAGCATTTCACCAGAAATGCTTGTGCAATGTTAAATGCTGACAGCGTATGCTGTTGGCATTTAGCGATGTCGGCAGACATGATCCGCTACAGCAGATCATGTCCTCCTGACATTTAATAAATCTACCCCAATGTTTTAATTGAGCGGGTTCAGCAGTTTTAGTGCTTTTAAAATCCTTAATAAAAAGATATCATAAGTCCTTTTAAAAGAAACCTGTAGTCTCCATCTTGTAAGATCACACCAATCTGGAAACTGTGTTTTAAAGTGACAGTCTAGTAAAAATTAAACTTTCATGATTCAGATAGGGCATGCAATTTTAAACAATGTTCCAATTTACTGTTATAATCAGATTTGCTTTGTTCTCTTGGTATTCTTTGTATAAAGCTAAACCTATGTAGAACTGCCTCATTTCTCAGTGCATTTTGACAGTTGGACACTGCTAGTTCATGTGTGTCATATAGATAACATTATGCTCACTCCTGTGGAGTTATTAAAGAGTCTGCACTTATTGGCTAAACTGCATGCCTGTCAAAAGAACTGAGATAATGGGGCAGCCTGCAGAGGCTTAGATACAAGGAAATTACAGAGGTAAAAAGTGTATTAATATAACCTTGTTGGTTATGCAAAACTGGGGAATGGGTAATAAAGGGATTATCTATCTTTTTAAACAATAAAAATTCTGCAGTAGACTGTCCCTTTAAAGGGACAGTCGACACCCAGGAAAACTTTATCCCATACTTTAGAACCACAAAAAAAGATCATCCCATCTTCAATACCACTAATGTTATAAGTCTAATCATCGAAAGCCCATACAGTTTTCAGCGGTAGATATGGCCGCCAAACTCCTCCTCCTCCGTCCCCTTCTTTTTTTAATTCAATACTCGCTCACAGGGACGCTGTTCTATTGCTAATGCGCATGCGCATTATAATTTTAGTCCGCTCGCTACTAGAAATAGAAAGTGTCTCAGCGAATGCGGGTAAAGAATCTAGCCTAGGATTTGATTCTGATTGGTTGAAGACTTTAAGAAGAAGCCTCCTACGTAACGGTGGGGGGAGTTTGGCGGCCATATCTACCGCTGAAAACTATATGTTCAATCGAAGATTAGACACATAACGTTAGTGGTATTGAAGATGGGATGCGGTGCAGGCTCATTTTTTTTTGTGGATCTAAGGTATGGGATAAAGTTTTCCTGGGTGTTGACTGTCCCTTTAACAATCAATAAAAATAAATATTGTTATAAATAATACTTGTCAAAGATTAAAGGGATATCAAAATCAAAATTAAACTTGCATGATTCAGATAGAGCATGTTATTTTAAGACACTTAAATTCACTTCTATATTCAAATGTACTTTGATCTTTTGCTATGTATTGTTGAAAAATAATATGTGCATATCCTACACTAGTGGGAGCTGGCTGGTGATTGGTCTCTGCATACATTTGTCTCTTGTCATTGGCTGACTAGATGTGATCAGCTAGCTGCCAGTAGTGCAATGTTGTTCCTTCAGCAAAGGATATCAAGGGAATGCAGCAGATTTGGTAATAAAAGTAAATTGAAAAGTTGGGAGCTTGTGGGCCCTTGTTTCTGGCGAGTCTGAAGACCGCTGCTCCATAACCCTGTCCGCCTGCTCTGAGCAGGCGGCCAGAAATCGCCAGAAATCAACCTGATCGAGTACGATCGGGTTGATTGACACCCCCCCTGCTGGTGCCGATTGGCCGCGAGTCTGCAGGGGGCAGCGTTGCACCAGCAGCTCTTGTGAGTTGCTGGTGCAATGCTGAATACGGAGAGCGTATTGCTCTCCGCATTCAGCGCGGTCTTGCGGATCTGATCCGCACTGTCGGATCAGGTCCGCAAGACCTTTGATAAATAGGGGCCTATGAGTGGAGCGCAAAATTCCACTTTTGCAAGCACGATATTTGCACTCCACTCAGTCATACCGGCTCACCCAAATGTGCACTGGCATTACAAGTAAAGTACAATTCTAACAGAACTCGCGTTCGCATTGCATAGAAGCTTTCATAGGTTCCAATGGGAGCCTTGTTCTGATGCCGATAGACACAGCACAGAACCTAGCGCAGCGAAGGGGGTAAGTAGCGAAGTGATGGGCAGCATATTTAAATATATATGAATATATACACATATAAACACATAAATATATATGTATATACACATATACAGACATATTAACAGTTTAAAACACAGTCCCTATAGACCACTATGTAAAGGCACTTTTCAGTAACCCCTTGTAACTGCTTTGTGCAGTTATATTAAAAAAAAATAAAGATGCCCATAATTTTATTTATTTTTTAATAAAGGAACTATACACTTTATTTTGTGGGCAATTGGGGGACATTTTTTTCATTAACCAGAGATCTGATCTCTGGTTAAATAATTTGAGCGCAAAGTGCTACCGCAAGCTTGAGGTAGCATTAATCAGCCACTTGTAATGACTGTTTTTTTTTAACGTGTGACCGTAAACGGATGGCAGACACTAAAGCAGAAGGATTAGAGAGCTGTTTGGAAGGGATCAGGAAGGTTGGAGGGTAAGGGGGTCCTGCACTGTAGCAAAAAGGGAAGAAGATTTTTTTTTTTTTTTTAAATTGCTTTAAATCTTTATATTGGCAGACTGTCTCCCAGTACCTAAGATGGTGGTGACCAGTGGGGGGTGAGGGAGGGAAGAGAGCTGTTTGGGAGGAATCAGGGAGTGGGAAGTGTCAGGTGGGAGGGTAATCTCTACACTAAAGCTAAAAATAACCTTACAATTAACCCCTTAACTGCCTGGAATAATTGAAGTGTGGTGCACAGCTGCAATTAGCGGCCTTCTAATTACCAAAAAGCAATGGCAAAGCCATATATGTCTTCCATTTCTGAAAATTGATCCCAGAGAAGCTTTTACAACCATTTGGGCCATGATTGCACAAGCAGTATGTAAATAATGTCATTGAGAAGTTAATTTATTTATTTGATCGCATTTGGCGGAGAAATGGTGACATGAAATATACCAAAATGGGCCTAGATTAATACCTTGTGTTGTCTACTGAAATAAAAATAAATAAATATATATATATATATATATATATATATATATATAGTTTTGACAGGTAAATAATATTTCTATTTAGATGGAGTGATAGCAAAAATGCTAAAAACATTCTCTGGTATTTTTGGCAAGTTCTTCTCTGAATGTCCCGGTAGTGAAGAGGTTAAATCTATATTGAGCCCGATTGAGATTTTTATATAAGATGTTTAGTTATGTGTAATGAAACAACTTTGCAATATACTTTATTTTTCCCTCTTTTCACATAATTTAGCTCTGAAAATTAAGCAACTTCTAATTCTCAGAACTTAAACGTCACCTGCTGACATCTCAAGAGTAAACCTGGTTTACACCTATCCCTAATTGTCTTTACCACTCAATGCAGTAGAATTGCATAATAAAAAGACAATCACCTAGATTACGAATTTTGCATTAGAGGCTGTGCGGTGCTAACGAGCAGTTTTCACTCACCGCTCACTTACCTAAAGCACTGGTATTACGAGTTTTTACAAACCCATCGTTAAGACAAGAAGTGAGCGTTGAGCAAAAATTTGCTCATTACCGCACTCCAATACCAGCGCTGCTTAAGTCAGTGGTGAGCTGGTCGTACGTGCTCGTGCACGATTTCCCCATAGGAATCAACGGGGAGAATCAGCTGAGAAAAAGTCTAACACCTGCAAAAAAGCAGCGTAAAGCTCCTTAATGCAGCCCCATTGATTCCTATGGGGAAAGAAAATTTATGTCTACACCTAACACCCTAACATGAACCCCGAGTCTAAACACCCCTAATCTTACACATATTAACCCCGAATCTGCCGCCCCCGACATCGCTGACACCTACATTATAATTATTAACCCCTAATCTGCCGCTCCGGACACCGCCGCCACCTACATTATACTTATGAACCCCTAATCTGCTGCCCCAACATCGCCGACACCTACATTATATTTATTAACCCCTAATCTGCCGCCCCCAACGTTGCCGCCACCTACCTACACTTATTAACATCTAATCTACCGCCCCCAACGTCGCCGCCACTATAATAAACATATTAACCCCTAAACCTCCGCACTCCCGCCTCGCAAACATTAGTTAAATATTATTAACCCCTAATCTACCGGCCTTAACATCGCCGCCACCTACCTACATTTATTAACCCCTAATCTGCCGCCCCCAACGTCCCCGCCAGTATATTAAAGTTATTAACCCCTAAACCTAAGTCTAACCCTAAACCTAACACCCCCTAACTTAAATATAATTTAAATAAATCTAAAAAAATATTCCTATCATTAACTAAATTATTCCTATTTAAAACTAAATACCTATAAAATAAACCCTAAGCTAGCTACAATATAACTAATAGTTACATTGTAGCTATCTTAGGGTTTATTTTTATTTTATAGGAAAGTTTGTATTTATTTTAACTAGGTAGAATAGTTATTAAATAGTTATTAACTATTTAATAACTACCTAGCTAAAATAAATACAAAAGTACCTGTAAAATAAAACCTAACCTAAGTTACAATTACACCTAACACTACACTATAATTAAATAAATTAACTAAATTAAATACAATTAAATAAATTACATACAATTAGCTAAATTAAATTATCTAAAGTACAAAAAACTCCCCCCCACTAAATTACAGAAAATAATAAACAAATTACAGAAATTTAAACTAATTACACCTAATCTAATAGCCCTATTAAAATAAACCCCCCCCCCCCAAAAAAAAAACCCTAGCCTAAAATAAACTACCAATAGCCCTTAAAAGGGCCTTTTGCGGGGCATTGCCCCAAAGTAATCAGCTCTTTTACCTGTAAAAAAAAAATACAAACAACCCCCCCAACAGTAAAACCCACCACCCACACAACCAACCCCCCAAATAAAACCCTAACATAAAAACCTAAGCTCCCCATTGCCCTGAAAAGTGCATTTGGATGGGCATTGCCCTTAAAAGAGCATTTAGCTCTATTGCTGCCCAAAGCCCTAACCTAAAAATAAAACCCACCCAATACACCCTTAAAAAATCCTAACACTAACCCCCGAAGATCCACTTACCGGGAGAAGTCTTCATCCAAGCGACAAGATGTCCTCAATGAAGCCGGCAGAAGTGATCCTCCAGACGGGCAGAAGTTGTCCTCCAGACGGACAGAGGTCTTCACCCAGACGGCATCTTCTATCTTCATCCTTCCGACGCGGAGCGGCTCCATCTTCAAGACATCCGGCACGGAGCATCCTCTTCAATCGACGTCTTCTTGCTGAATGAAGGTACCTTTAAATGATGTAATTCAAGATGGCGTCCCTTAGATTCTGATTGGCTGATAGAATTCTATCAGCTAATCAGAATTAAGGTTGAAAAAATCCTATTGGCTGATCCAATTAGCCAATAGGATTGAGCTCGCATTCTATTGGCTGAATGGAACAGCCAATAGAATGCAAGCTCAATCCTATTGGCTGATTGGATCAGCCAATAGGATTTTTTCAACCTTAATTCCGATTGGATGATAGAATTCAATCAGCCAATCAGAATCTAAGGGACGCCATCTTGGATGACGTAATTTAAAGGAACCTTCATTCATTAAGAAGACTCCGGATGAAGAGGATGCTCCGCGTCGGATGTCTTGAAGATGGAGCCGCTCCACGTCGGATGGATGAAGATAGAAGATGCCGTCTGGATGAAGACTTCTTCCCGTCTGGAGGACCACTTCGCCCGGCTTGGATGAAGACTTCTCCCGGCTTCGTTGAGGACTTCGGCCCGGTTGGATGAAGACTTCTACCTCTTCCTTGAGGATGGATGTCCGGTCTTCAGAACAGTAAGTCGATTTTCAGGGGGTTAGCGTTTTATTTTTAGGTTAGGGCTTTGGGCCGCAAAAGAGCTAACTGCCCTTTTAAGGGCAATGCCCATCTAAATGCCCTTTTCAGGGCAATGGGGAGCTCAGGTTTTTTTAGTTAGGCTTTTATTTGGGGGGTTGGTTGTGTGGGTGGTGGGTTTTACTGTTGGGGGGGTTGTTTGTATTTTTTTTTACAGGTAAAAGAGCTGATCACTTTGGGGCAATGCCCCGCAAAAGGCCCTTTTATGGGCTATTGATAGTTTAGTTTAGGCTAGGGTTTTTTTTTATTTTGGGGGGGCTTTTTTTATTTTGATAGGGCTATTAGATTAGGTGTAATTAGTTTAAAGATCTGTAATTTGTTTTTTATTTTCTGTAATTTTAGTGTTTATTTTTGTGATTAAGCTAATTTAATTTATTTAATTGTATTTAATTTAGTTAATTTATTTAATTGTAGTGTAGTGTTAGGTGTTATTATAACTTAGGTTAGGTTTTATTTTACAGGTAAATTTGTCTATATTTTAGCTAGGTAGTTCTTAAATAGTTAATAACTATTTAATAACTATTGTACCTAGTTAAAATAAATACAAACTTGCCTGTAAAATAAAAATAAACCCTAAGCTAGATACAATGTAACTATTAGTTATATTGTAGCTAGCTTAGGGTTTATTTTTATTTTACAGGTAAGTTAGGGGGGTGTTAGGGTTAGACTTAGATTTAGGGGTTAATACATTTAATATAATGGCTGCGATGTTAGGGGTAGCAGATTAGGGGTTAATAATATTTAACTACTGTTTGTGAGGCGGGAGTGCGGCGGTTTAGGGGTTAATATGTTTATTATAGTGGCGGCAATGTCTGGAGCGGCAGATTAGGGGTTAAAAAATTTATTATAGTGTTTGTGATGCGGGAGGGCCTCGGTTTAATAGGTTAGTTATGAGTTTTATGCTACGGCGTTGTACCATAAAACTCATAACTACTGACTTTAAAATGCGTTAGGGATCTTGGAGGTAGAGGGTGTACCGCTCACTTTTTGGCCTCCCATGACAGACTCGTAATACCGGCGCTATGGAAGTCCCATAGAAAAAAGACTTTACGAAGTTTACGTAAGTCGGTTTGCGGTAAGGCCAAAAAAGTGTGTGGTGCCCCTAAACCTGCAAGACTCGTAATAGCAGCGGTAGTGAAAAAGCAGCGTTAGGACCTGTTATCCTGTTAGCCGTTCATGTTAGTTGGTAGCCTTTTTGTCTAAGGACTAAAGCCCAAATAAGGCAAATAGGGAGTGGAGTTTTGCTATTGAAAAAAACTGCAGTAAAAACGAAGTCAATTTGCTTTAATATAGAGCCATTATAATAAACAAATAACCTGCTCTAATGCGCTAGCGCATGTACCGTAATTATAATACTATTGACTATCGCACTGTGGGCGAGATTACATATGTGATCGGGCCCTATGTGTTTAGCTCCTGCGATGGGTTAAACACGGGTTAGAAATACCGCTTAGGACTCTCGGTGCACTGCTGGTCCTGAGCGTTACGCGTTGCTGATCCAATCAGCACCACTAGTCACATGACTCAGACGTGCAACTTGCACTGCTGATTGGATCAGATGCATTTTCCGCTTGGGACCAGCAGTGCACCGTGAGTTCTTAACGGTATTTCTACTGTGTGTTTAACCCCATCGCAGGAGCTAAACACACAGTGCATCAGGGTCAATAGTATTACAATGACATGCTCTAATGGATTAGAGCATGTCCTTTGTTTATTATAATGGCCCATAAAGACTTGGCTGGTATGTGATTCTAGGTGCTCTGACAAACTGCAGAAGGACATTTGGCAGACGGACATTTGGCAGACGGACATTTGGCCGACGGACATTTGGCTGACAGACAGAAAGCTAAAGAATTTTTCCGATTTCGGCCGAGGGCAGATACGTTCCAGAGTGCTCTGTTCTAATCAGAGCCTCGGGCGCCGCAACTGCCTCTGGGAACCTTACCATGGGTCTCAGGCCGCACGTTTTGTAATTCTCTGTCTGGGAAATTATCTATCTATCAAATCTATCTATTTATTTATCTATCAAATCTATCTATCGTATCTATCAAATGTATCTATTGCATCTATTGATCTATCTATCTAATCTATGTATCTATCTATCTATCTATCAAATCTATCTCGTGGCCGGACTGTTATCTGACAGCCACTTGTGTTTCGGCCAAATGTCCGTCGGCCAAATGTCCGTCGGCCAAGTGTCCGTCGGCCAAGTGTCCGTCGGCTAAAAGTCCGGCCACGGTGATTCTATATCAGCACAACACAAATGTAATTACTAGGTGTTGCTGTCCCTTTAATAGTGAGATACATGATTTATCATACAGCTAAAGAGTAAAAGTGCAGTGTCCTCGTATTTAGGACAGGGTTTCTCTCGGAAGTCGTGTTGTAATTTGCCATTCAGTTTAACATAGATATTGACGGCAGATAAGAGCCATAGGCCCAGCAAGTCTGCCCGACCTTACCTAACAGTATAAACTTATCTAGTTTGTAGGATAGCCTTATGCTTGTCCCATGCATTTTTAAAGTCCCCCACAGTGTTTGTCGCTACTACCTCTTGAGGAAGTTTATTCTATAAATCAATCACTCTTTCTGTAAAGCAGTGCTTCCTCAAATTACCCCTGAATCTACTACCCTTTAGCTTGAGATCATGACCCCTTGCTCTTGAATTTTCCATTTAGTTTGTTTAAAACCAGAATCTTATAGTTATACGTATGCATCAAAGAGAAACAGGTTCTGTACAGAGAGAGTGAGATTGTGAGATCATTGTCTGTACAGTTAAGTTATGAAATCATTGTCTGTACAGCGAGGTTATTAAACCATTGTTTGTACAATGAGGTTATGAAATCATTGTACAGTCAGGTTGTGAAATCATTATCTGTACAGTGAGATTGTAAAGTCATTGTCTGTACAGTGAGGTTGTAAAATCATTGTACAGTGAGGCTATTAAATCATAGTCTGTACAATTAGGTTGTTAAATCATTGTCTGTACAGTCAGGTTGTGAAATCATTGTCTGTACAGAGAGGTTATTCAATCATTGTCTGTGCAGTCAGGTTGTGAAATCCTTGTCTGTACAGTGAGGTTATGAAATCCTTGTCTGTACAGTGAAGTTATAAAATCTTTGTCTGTACAGTGAGGTTATTAAATCATTATCTGTACAGTGAGGTTATGAAACCATTGTCTGTCTGTACAGTGAGGTAATGAATTCATGGTACAGTGAGGTAATGAAATCATGGCACAGTGAGGTCATGAAATCATTGTCTGTACAGTGAGGTTGTAAAATCATTGTCTGTACAGTGAGATTGTGAAATTGCTGTCTGTGCAGTGAGATTGTGAAATCGTTGTCTGTACAGTGAGGTTGTGAAATCGTTGTCTGTACAGTGAGGTTGTGAAATCGTTGTCTGTACAGTGAGGTTATTAAATCATTGTCTGTACAGTCAGGTTGTGAAATCATTGTCTGTACAGTCAGGTTATTAAATCATTGTCCGTGCAGTCAGGTTGTGAAATCATTGTCTGTACAGTGAGGTTATGAAATCATTGTCTGTACAGTGCAGTTATGAAATCATTGTCTGTACAGTGAGGTTGTGAAATCATTGTCTGTACAGTGAGGTCTGTACAGTGAGGTTGTGAAATCATTGTCTGTACAGTGAGGTTGTAAAATCATTGTCTGTACACTGAGGTTATGAAATCATTGTAAAACCTCATCACATTTACGATTTACAGTGTGAAAACAGTTAAAACACCATTTTATAATATGAGATAAGTTGCAGGCACGTTTTTCTCTTGGAAATTAATACCCTGCAGTCTTTGTGATTATTTGAAGGGGGTAAAAAGAAAAACAAGGTTTTCTTAAAAAATAACAAAAATACATACTATAAACATATTAAAAGTTTTAAAAACATTATTGATTAAACATGCCTGGTATACCCATCATGCACATATACAAATTTAATTCCTATTGTTTAAAGCTCATCATAAAGACCACTCTATCCAACTGCACAACCGAGTCAATCCAACCCTTTTACCCAAATGGTAAATCAGTGATTGGCATCCATTATTGGCAGCTGTGAGTGCTGTTGAATGGAGATCAAACCTTGCATGAGTTAACAATCTCGGCTGTGTTTGACTGGGAAAGATTGTGATCACTTTGTTAAAGAAATAACATAAAAGTATTTTTTGTGTGCTGTTCATGATGTATGTACATAACACGTTAAGTTGTTATTTAAACCTTGTTTGCGCATAAGTGCTATAAAGTATAATAATCTTATATGTTATTCTGCAGGACAGACAGCTTAACCTCACATAAGCATTAAGGTGAGAGAGCACTCACTTCAGCAATACATAGACTTGAGGGAGCAGAAGGATGACGCCACAGAGCGAGAATGTTACCAGCCTGAAACAGACGTTAGATATTATTAGTAATAAGAATCCTCCTCTAATCTGCGCAGTATTAGGCGTTTATCAGTTACAAACTTACAGTCTGACGCGGCTCTGGTGAGGCAGCCAGTGGCTGATATGATAGGAGCTGTGCACCAAGCAATAGTGCCACATCCTGATGACTGAGACACCTTATACCGGCACCCTATAAATAATGTAACTCTTCTAAAGCTGCACGCACGTATATATGTCAGGCTTTGTGAACAAGCGAATACTAAAGTATAACTGAGTCTGAGTTTATTACATTGTCCTCAAGTTGTTCTGCCTACACAGAAGCTCACAGTCGCCTCTCTTAATTTATGCGCCAGGTGCCAGACATCCTCATTACCTGCTGCTGTACTTTATATTCTACCGACTTCAAGGTTAATGATTCCTAGAATAAAAACAAGGTTCTTAAACATTAAGATATTGCATATCTTAAACCTATTCTTAAACAGATTGCATTTGAAGTCTAAATCATCATCGTCATACTTTAAAAGTAATTCACCTCAAGATAAAACTAGACAAAACACATTTTACCGCTCATGAAACCCAAATAGTTTTTTTCATGATTCAGATAGAGCTTACGATTTAAAACAACTTTCCAGTTTTACTTCTGTTAACAAACTTGCTTCATTCTCTTGGTATCTTTTGTTGAAGGACCAGCAATGCGCTACTTATCGCTAGCTGAACTCAGGTGAGCCAATGACAAGAGGCAAATATCTGCAGCCACCAATCACCAGCTAGCTCCAGTAGTGCATGCTCCTGAACCTACCTAGGTATGCTTTTCAACAAATGATACCAAAAGAAGAGATAGATTTGATAATAGAAATTAAGTGGAAGGTTGTTTAAAATTGCATGCACTATCTAAATCATGTAAGTTTAAAGGCTCTAATTCTTCTTTTTTGTATTAAGTATATTATTATTATTTTTATATCTCATTGTTTTAAATAAATACTAAAAGCCAATTTAAAGGGACATGAAACCCACATATTTTCTTTTATGATTTAGAAAGCGCATGCAATTTTCAAGAACTTTACAATTTACTTCTATTATCTAATATGCTTCATTCTCTTGATATCCTTTGTCAAAAAGCAAATCTAAATAGGCTCAGTAGCTGCTGATTGGTGGCTGCACATAGATGCCTTGTGTGATTGGCTCATCCATTCGCATTGCTATTTCTTCAACAAAGGATATCTAAAGAATGAAGTAAATTAGATAACATGTAAATTAGAAAGTTGTTTAAAATTGTAGTCTTTATCTGAATCATGAAAGAAAAATGTTGGGTTTCATGTCCCTTTAATAGAGCATATATTGCGCTATACTATGTGAGTATTCAGTTGACTTTTGAATTAAAAGTTGTGTATCCGGAGCATATTAAAGGGACAGTCTAGTCAAACTTAAACTTTCATGAATCAGAGCAGCAATTTTAAGCAACTTTCTAATTTACTCCTATTATCAAATTTTCTTTGCTCTCTTGGTATCTTTATTTGAAAAGGCAGGAATGTAAGATTAGGAGCCGGATCATTTTACATATATACCTTTTAAACTATATACTACTTTTCTATCTCTTCTCCAACGTGGAATTGAGCTAGAAGGAGTTGAAGATTTCGTAGATATAAGTATTGAGCTACAGTATATTGTGGAGATCCTTTTATATATGGTTGATATTCATATTGATTATTCACGGTTTTGTATCACATTTTGTATTTTTTAACAAATTATTTTATATAGCGCTGTATATAAAAGGTAGAAGCTAGAAATGTAATTTTAGGAACTATGGCCCGTGACTCCTAAAATTTCTCAAGCCCGGGTGTACATGCTGATAAATCAGCCTTTTAATATCTGCTCCTAGGTAGAGCAGCCATATGCAGACTGTAGCTCTTAGCTGGACTGGTGTGACTTATGTTATGGTACCAGCAAGTCGGCCATCATAAAATGGTACCAGTGTGGGTCGTGTTATCTATAAAGGCACTGTTATTTATGGCATTTCTCCTACAAGAATACCTTTGGGTAAATATGGTGCTTTTTCAGTTATAGATTCTAGGCAATGTTGTGTCTAATTGCATATTTATTTGGGCTAATTCAGGGGTGACACTCTGTCATGCTCATAGCTTCCTGATTGCTTAATCCTTGTGGTGTTTCTTATGTTCTCTTATTCCTTACTTTCTATGTATCACTGGCCCTTTAAATTTTGCAAGACTTTCTCACATCCGTTATATAAACCCACCTTCCAGTTACCTAATTGCTTGGTATTGAAACACTGTGTCTCATAGACAGAGCCAGCTCTTCTCCTAAGCACCTGTATCCTGAACGCCTCTCCTTTTCCGGAGCTGTTCTCCCAACCTCCCAGGATCTATTGCCGCACTCCGCTGGTGGACTCAAGCTTGCCTTATCGCAGGACCGGAACATCCGATGCGGTGACGTCATACGCCGACTTCTTCTCCGCTAGTCACTCTGCTCAGCTGCTACTCTGAAGCACAACAATCTCATCGCTCTCATTTACCGGTCTCCCTCACTATCTGATCAACCGTTCAGGTATGCACTGCTCAGCTGTTAACAAATGATTCTTACTACCTACGTGTTAATAGTCTCTAGCAAAAGCCTGTCTCCTTTTCGCAAATACTATTTATGTTAGCAAGTCCTTGTCATCGCTATTTGTATACCTGTACCTACCTCAGAGATATAAGCTGTGTTAACACTCATCTGGTTGCCTAAGCAGGTTGTGATCTTGTCACAGGTGGCAGCCATAGAACTACAAGCTTATACCTACCAGCTACTAAACTGCTTACAGACTATACTGGGATTTCACATTACTTCTGTCAGTAATTGATGTTTCATTCCATTATTCTCTCCGCAACAACAACTATATATTTATTAACCACCTCAACAGCTGTTCAAACCTAGCTTTTGCTTTTATTACAGAGCCTGATTAAGGCATCACACACTCTTTCCTATCACGTCTGTACTTATTGGTTCCACTCATTTCAAGTAAATAAGTAAACAAATGCTAAATCAAATTATGTACTCAAAGCAAAGCTTAGCCTGATAATATGTAGATTCATTTATAAAAAAAAAATATTTTTTTTTATATTGAAGAAATAAGTGTAAAGTTTTAGGGATAGATTCTTCATACCCCGGGTGGACATAATTTGCTGTAGCGAATCATTTCCGCCCTGCTTAGCTAAATGCCGACAGTATACGCTTTCAGCATTCAACATTGCACAAGCATTTCTGGTGAAATGCTTGTGCAATGCGCCCCCTGCACATTTGCGGCCAATCGACCGCTAGCAGGGGCTGTCAATCTCACCGATCGTATCTGATTGGGATGATTGCAGACCGCTGCTTCTTAATTCCTGTTCATAGACAAGCCGGAAGGCATCCGCTGCTTGATAAATGTACCCCTTAGTGTCTGTAAACTAATGGGTGTTGTCAGTTTCCCAAGATTTAAAAGCCTGTTACCACCTCACCCTAGTTAGGGGTGCAGTACATTGCATTTTTATTTTGCAGCCAAGGAGTTAAAGTGTAAATTAGTCTGCAAGTTTTACCTTAACCTGTTTATAAATGTAGACAATGGAATATAATTTGTGTAAATATCACCATAACCTAATCGGCTTGTGCAATGCGGTTGATTTATTGTTGCCTTTAGTAACAACCAACATACGATAATTAACAGGTAATTGAAGCGGACTGGATGCAAATTATTCTATACATTTTTTGGAGAGAGATTAAGCTGACAAATGCACAGCCTGGCACATGATTTGGGACGTACCCAGCCGCATATAACTATTCCGCGGTGAGTGGGCTTAGTTTAATCAAGTAGCTGCACAGCCTGTGATGTAAATAACACAGGTAAATACCAGCAGTACATACCTGTCCCGTGATTTGTTTCACCTGCAGCAATGAATGGTACAAAGTACCTCTTATTTCCCTGTTAACCTTTTCAGTGCCAGAGGTGCAGTTTAACAGTACATACGAGCCTTTTCAGTACTGAATGGTGCATTTTGCCATCTGCTAATGAAGGAACTTGCAGATTACCCCATGTACAATGTCTGTGATCTGCACCACCAGCCAGTTGGTGACTATTATACAAACCATCAGCGTTAGAGCAGCAGACTGAGCAAGCAGCAGCAGCATGGTGGGTCCTGATACAGGACAATCTACCCCCTGGCATCTCACTGGGAGGGGGGAGGGGGCTGACATTCTTTCTTGCTGTAGTTCACTGGGCAGAAACAAAAGTGCGTAACTGAGTAATGTCGTGTGGGAAAAGGGGTACAATCCTGTAGCACAATGTGCCATTCTTCTGTTCACTTTAGCTTGTTACTCAGCGCCCCCTACTGTCATTATAGACTATGTGCTATGCTTTGTGTTTCCCTAAACATTCAGCCATAAAACTTTTTTATGGCTTTAGAGTAATAAGGGAACTTCAACACCCGATAACTGTTTCATATGAACTCCTTAAACCTCACTAGAACCCAGCAAGTCTTCCAGAACATCACAATTTGTGTGCAACCACCCTGGCCCTTACTGCAGGGTTCATTAAACCACGGGTCGGGACCCATTACTGGGTCGCAACAACATTTTTACTGGGTCACGAGGTGTGTGTGTGTGGCCCTAAAAAATGACACTGTGTATGCAGTACAACATGTGCCACTGACAGCCAATGAGGGTAAAAACAAAACACTGTTTTATGTCAGTAGCAGTCCGGGGGGAGGGGGGGCTAAATAACTGTTCTGTGTACTCCTGGCTGTCAAGGGGGTTAAATCACTAATGTGTATGTGTGTTACTTGCAGCCAAATAGCATAACATATTGATTTGTATGTTACCAGCAGCCAATGGGATAAAATGACTGTTCAATTGTGAAAATATTATTTATATACATAAAAGTATTGGTACCCTTCCACTTTTTTTAGAAAAAGCTAAATTTTCTGTGAACTAAGTAAAAACTGACATGTATTTGGTATCCACCATTCTTTATTTCAAATGTAATAGAACAGAAACTTTTGATTTATGACTTCACATTACTTTAAAACAAATAAGAATGTCATGGATAAAAATATTGGTACTCTTAACCTATTATTTAATAGTACAGCCTTTGGAGACAATAACTGCAATCAAGCGCTTTCTGTAGGTCTGAATAAAATGTCTAGGCTTTTTGACTGGGATTTTCTCCCACTCTTTTTGAGTAACAGCTCCAGTTCTCTCAGGTTTGATAGGTGCCTTTTCCCAACTGCAAGTTTCCGCTTTTTTAACAGTTATTCAATGGGATTCAGATCTGGACTTACAGAAAACCACTTCAGAACGGTCAAATGTTTTCTTCTCATCCATTCTTGGGTGCTTTTTGAGGTTTGTTTCAGGTCATTATCCTGCTAGAGGACCCATGCCACTGGGCAGTATGTTTTGCTCCAGAATGCCTTAATAGTCTTCTAATTTCTATGTGCCATGCACAGATTCTAGGCTCCCAGTGTCAGAGGCAGCAAAGCAATGCCAGAGGCTTGCTCTTTTTTCTTTGGAGGCTTCTTTTTTCCTTCTGTAAACATGGAGTAGTGATTTGCCAGAAAGCTCTACCTTTGTTCTGTCACATTCCCCCAGAAGGACTGTGGCTTGTCAACATACATGCTGCAACTGTTTTTGTGTTTCTCTCTTAAAATGCAAGGGTACCAATACTTTAAAATGCAGGGTACTGTTATGCCCTGGCGCTGGGGCAAACGCAAACTAAGGTCACAATAGTACTGAAAAGGGAAGGAATCACGAGAATGCAGTATAGTAATAACAGTGTTTATTATGAACTTATTGCGTTAACATAAATCAGTAATCGGCTTATAAAGCAAGGCAGTGATTAAACTTTAAATGCATGTCATTAGGACATTCTGTAAGTACAGTCTGTGGTAAAAGTACATATAAAGAACAATTTTACTAAATGAGGATGGCGCTAAAAGAAGCTATTCATTTCCCTTATTTAGTTTAAAAACACAATGCAATATATAATAAAATTGGATGCATCCGTTTCAAAAGGTATTAATTGCACAGTATGTCAATATAAAATATACAATATGCAATAAAATCAATGCATAATCTCAGTGGATAATCGTATCCATTATATATTAAAAAGTCTCTCCTTGATAAGTGTAACAAGTCTTTCCTTGATGAAAGAAACAAATTGTGGATCTTATGGCAGTCTTAATATATATTGTATCGATGTTCCAGATATTTTTACAATCCTTTACTCACTGTGGCTGTAATCAGAATGATCTGTTAGTCTTCGTCACGGAATTAGATCACGTGACCGGTTTCAACCAATTGTAGGTTCGATGGGTCTGCCAATGGGGTGGATGTATATGGATTTGAATCCCAGGTTTGGATACTTTGTTAGTATAATAAATAAATACGAACAAACTATCTTATTTAAGCCAGAAAAAGCCCATGCAGTGTCTCTAATCTTGCTACTAACAAGTCGCTCGGATATATACTACCATGATATCTCATCAGTGTATACACAGGATATATAGAGTTACCCAGAAATTTAGTACACTTGCTGGATTAGTGCCTAACGATAGTATACATTCTTTTAGAACATTTAGAGAAAGCGGTTTTTGTACCAAAAAAACTTCTGTATCCTTGAATCGGTCTGTGTTGTATTCTCTGCATTAAAAACACAGTTTTTAGTTCCTTCAGCAGCTTCTACGCGTTTCAGCCCTTGGGCCTTTATCAAGATGTCTGAAGGTTCATTTGTCAGGTCTTAATATACTGGGTGTCTTTGTCTTAGTTGGCCCTTAATTTCTGTTCAGGTGATTTCAATTACATTTTTAATTCGAAAAGATATATATTTTTCTATGCAACAAACAGTTTATGAAGTTAACAGTATTGCAAATTAATGTTCTGGAATATTAATTCTGATAAGTTGGTACAATAGAAATGTATTGAATAAGTTATTAATTGATAATGCAGACATATTTAATTCATTTTATTGCAATAGATTTGTTGCAATCAAGATATAAAATAAAGTATATTCATAGTGATTAAAAAAAATATAGTAATAAAAAAATTATAAAATAATAATAATGAGATTATATAGAAGAAAAATGATATTGAAAAAATTAATAAGTGGTATTATATAGAAAAAAGTTTTTTTAATATTATATAAAACAAATTGATAATATTATATATAAAAATGCTTTATAGTGACAGTGAAAAAAAAAATATATAGTGATGTGAGAACCCCTAAATCTAAAAATCTGTTAAGTAAATAGCAGTTCATATCAAATGATTTAAATCCATTTCAGCATTTAAACATTTTAGGTGTAACAAAATTATAAATCAGTTCTGCTTCCTATAGTAAAAGTGTTTTTTTCATATTAGTGTTTCTATTATCAGGTGCAATTTTCTTTATCCCCCAATAAGATAATTCTTTAGTATTTTGATTGTGTTTCTCCAAAAAAATGTTTGTATAATACTGTATCTGATCTAACATGTTCTATACATAGTAGATGCTCGCTGATTCTATATTTTAGAATCCTGCTTGTTTGACCTATATAGTATAGATTGCATGTGCATTGTAAGATATAAATGACGTTACATCTGATCACTTCTCTTATCTCAAATTTTATACCATTAGTAGAAACTATTTTCTTCTTTTTACTACTGTGTGTGCAGGACTTGCAAGCAATGCATGGAAAGAATCCAAATATCTTTTCTCTATTCAAGTCCGTATCAATCATACTCTTACTATTTCTAAACTCACTAGGAGCTAGTTTATTTTTCAGGGTACATGCTTTTCTGTTTTTCCTAACTCTAAGGAACTGCTCTTTGGAAATGTTCTTTTTCCATTTGTCGAGATGACAACTTTGTGAGTGTATATAATTATTAGAGTCTGTATTTTTGAAAAACAATTGTTATTAATTCATTATTAATTATTTCTACTTCTACATCTAGAAAACTGAATTTTGTCTTACTCCACTCATGGGTAAAAGTTAGTCCAAAGGTATAACAATTTAGATCATTTTATAAATGGTTCCAACAATTCTGAGTCACCTTTCCATATAAGGAATAGGTAATCTATATAGCGTCTATAGAGCAGAAGGTTTGCACCCCATGGAGACTCTTTCATCCATTGTTCTTCAAAGAAACCCATGAACAAATTGGTGTAACTGGGTGCGACCCTTGTGCCCATAGCTGTCTCTTTGGCCTGCAAATAATACTTTCCATTAAATTGAAAATAATTATTATTAAGGATAAAATCCACACAATCAATAATAAAATTACCTTGATCTATCTTAATATTTAAATCTCTTTTTTATAAAAGTTTTTAATGCATTGATTCCTAATAAGTGTTATATATTTGTGTATAAAGAACTGATGTCACAAGTAATCAAAATATAGTTGTCTTTTCATTCCAGATCTTTTAATAGACCTATAAATTCTGTAAAATTACATATAAGTAATTGTACATATACAATTTGCTTCCAAACTGATGTATTTGTAGGTATGGTATAATTGTTCATATAATTAGTTCATGGGGCTACTACAGTATGTTTTGTTACACAGTAAGGGGGTAGTTATCAAGCCGTCAACCTCAAATACGCTGGAATTCCGCAGCGTATTTGTGGCGAGGCTGATTCGCCTTAGTTATCAAAGGCTAGAGACCGGCAAAAGTAGAATTTTGTGACGTAAGCTTCGATCCGCCGGACTCAGTCCGACACAGATCGATTCTTACGTCACTACAGATGTTCCGCACACAAGTGCAGCACAATCTGACTACTTTTGCTAGTTATCAAATGCCTAGCAGGTACGCTCGGCACTTTTCCGGCCCAGCGTACCTGGTTTTCAATCCGCCGCCCTGGAGGCGGCGGATCCCATAGGAATCAATGGGAGTCTGACCATAGCGAAAGTACAAGTTCGCTGCTGCCAGACATCCCATTGATTTCTATGGGAAACATCTACACCTAACACCCTAACATGTACCCCGAGTCTAAACACCCCTAATCTGTCCTCCCTACACCGCTGCAACTAAATAAAGTGTTTTCCCCCTAAACCGCCGCTCCCGGAGCCCACCGCAAGCTACTTTATACATATTAACCCCTAAACCGCCGCTCCCGGAGCCCACCGCAAGCTACTCTATACATATTAACCCCTAAACCAACGCTCCCGGAGCCCACCGCAAGCTACTCTATACATATTAACCCCTAAACCGCCACTCCCGGACACCGCCGCAACCTACATTATACCTAGTAACCCCTATCCTGCCCCCCCTATACCGCCGCCCTCTATAATAAAGTTATTAACCCCTATCCTGCCCCCCCTACACCGTCGCCACCTATAATACATTTATTAACCCCTATCCTGCCCCCCCTACACCGCCGCCACTGTAATAAAATTATTAACCCCTAAACCTAAGTCTAACACTAACCCTAACACCCCCCTAACTTAAATATTAATTAAATAAATCTAAATAATATTTCTATTATTAACTAAAAGAATCCTATTTAAAACTAAATACTTACCTTTAATATAAACCCTAATATAGCTACAATATAAATAATAATTACATTGTAGCTATCTTAGGATTTATTTTTATTTTACAGGTAAATTTCAATTTATTTTAACTAGGTACAATAGCTATTAAATAGTTATTAACTATTTAATAGCTTACCTAGCTAAAATAAAGAGAAATTAACCTGTAAAATAAAAACTAACCTAAGTTACAATTACACCTAACACTACACTATACTATAAATTATTCCTATTTAAAACTAAATACTTACCTGTAAAATAAACCCTAATATAGCTACAATGTAATTAATAATTACATTGTAGCTATTTTAGGATTTATATTTATTTTACAGGTAACTTTGTATTTATTTTAGCTAGTTAGAATAGTTATTAAATAGTTATTAACTATTTAATAACTACCTAGCTAAAAGAAATACAAAATTACCTGTAAAATAAATCCTAACCTAAGTTACAATTAAACCTAACACTACACTATCATTAAATAAATTAAATAAATTAAATACAAATAACTACAATTAAATACAATTACATAAACTAACTAAAGTACAAAAAATAAAAAAAGCTAAGTTACAAATATTACAACAATTTTAAGCTAATTACACCTAATCTAAGCCCCCTAATAAAATAACAAAGCCCCCCAAAATAAAAAAAATCCCTACCCTATTCTACATTAAAAAGTTCAAAGCTCTTTTACCTTACCAGCCCTTAAAAGGGCCTTTTGTGGGGCATGCCCCAAAGAAAACTGCTCTTTTGCCTGTAAAAGAAAAATACAACCCCCCCCAACATTAAAACCCACCACCGACATACCCCTAATTTAACCCAAACCCCCCTTAAAATAACCTAACACTAATCCCCTGAAGATCATCCTACCTTGAGTCGTCTTCACTCAGCCGAGCCACCGATTGAACTGAAGAGGAGATCCGGAGCAGCAGAAGTGATCCTCCAAGGGGCGCTGAAGAAATCTTCCATCCGATGAAGTGATCCTCCAGGCGGCGCTGAAGAAGTCTTCCATCCGGGCGATGTCATCTTCCAAGCGGCGCTGAAGAAGTCTTCTATCCGGGCGATGTCATCTTCCAAGCGGGGTCTTCAATCTTCTTTCTTCAGGATCCATCTTCATCCCGCCGACGCGGAACATCCTTCTTCCCCAACGGACTACCGACGAATGAAGGCTCCTTTAAGGGACGTCATCCAAGATGGCGTCCCTTCAATTCCGATTGGCTGATAGGATTCTATGTCACAAGTAACTGATGTCACAAGTAATCAAAATATAGTTGTCTTTTCATTCCAGATCTTTTAATAGACCTATAAATTCTGTAAAATTACATATAAGTAATTGTACATATACAATTTGCTTCCAAACTGATGTATTTGTAGGTATGGTATAATTGTTCATATAATTAGTTCATGGGGCTACTACAGTATGTTTTGTTACACAGTAAGGGGGTAGTTATCAAGCCGTCAACCTCAAATACGCTGGAATTCCGCAGCGTATTTGTGGCGAGGCTGATTCGCCTTAGTTATCAAAGGCTAGAGACCGGCAAAAGTAGAATTTTGTGACGTAAGCTTCGATCCGCCGGACTCAGTCCGACACAGATCGATTCTTACGTCACTACAGATGTTCCGCACACAAGTGCAGCACAATCTGACTACTTTTTGCTAGTTATCAAATGCCTAGCAGGTACGCTCGGCACTTTTCCGGCCCAGCGTACCTGGTTTTCAATCCGCCGCCCTGGAGGCGGCGGATCCCATAGGAATCAATGGGAGTCTGACCATAGCGAAAGTACAAGTTCGCTGCTGCCAGACATCCCATTGATTTCTATGGGAAACATCTACACCTAACACCCTAACATGTACCCCGAGTCTAAACACCCCTAATCTGTCCTCCCTACACCGCTGCAACTAAATAAAGTGTTTTCCCCCTAAACCGCCGCTCCCGGAGCCCACCGCAAGCTACTTTATACATATTAACCCCTAAACCGCCGCTCCCGGAGCCCACCGCAAGCTACTCTATACATATTAACCCCTAAACCAACGCTCCCGGAGCCCACCGCAAGCTACTCTATACATATTAACCCCTAAACCGCCACTCCCGGACACCGCCGCAACCTACATTATACCTAGTAACCCCTATCCTGCCCCCCCTATACCGCCGCCCTCTATAATAAAGTTATTAACCCCTATCCTGCCCCCCCTACACCGTCGCCACCTATAATACATTTATTAACCCCTATCCTGCCCCCCCTACACCGCCGCCACTGTAATAAAATTATTAACCCCTAAACCTAAGTCTAACACTAACCCTAACACCCCCCTAACTTAAATATTAATTAAATAAATCTAAATAATATTTCTATTATTAACTAAAAGAATCCTATTTAAAACTAAATACTTACCTTTAAAATAAACCCTAATATAGCTACAATATAAATAATAATTACATTGTAGCTATCTTAGGATTTATTTTTATTTTACAGGTAAATTTCAATTTATTTTAACTAGGTACAATAGCTATTAAATAGTTATTAACTATTTAATAGCTTACCTAGCTAAAATAAAGAGAAATTAACCTGTAAAATAAAAACTAACCTAAGTTACAATTACACCTAACACTACACTATACTATAAATTATTCCTATTTAAAACTAAATACTTACCTGTAAAATAAACCCTAATATAGCTACAATGTAATTAATAATTACATTGTAGCTATTTTAGGATTTATATTTATTTTACAGGTAACTTTGTATTTATTTTAGCTAGTTAGAATAGTTATTAAATAGTTATTAACTATTTAATAACTACCTAGCTAAAAGAAATACAAAATTACCTGTAAAATAAATCCTAACCTAAGTTACAATTAAA
This sequence comes from Bombina bombina, assembly GCF_027579735.1. Classification (NCBI taxonomy): domain Eukaryota; kingdom Metazoa; phylum Chordata; class Amphibia; order Anura; family Bombinatoridae; genus Bombina; species Bombina bombina. The sequence goes on along the minus strand of NC_069506.1, from coordinate 298,520,735 downwards.
CCTAACACTACACTATCATTAAATAAATTAAATAAATTAAATACAAATAACTACAATTAAATACAATTACATAAACTAACTAAAGTACAAAAAATAAAAAAAGCTAAGTTACAAATATTACAACAATTTTAAGCTAATTACACCTAATCTAAGCCCCCTAATAAAATAACAAAGCCCCCCAAAATAAAAAAAATCCCTACCCTATTCTACATTAAAAAGTTCAAAGCTCTTTTACCTTACCAGCCCTTAAAAGGGCCTTTTGTGGGGCATGCCCCAAAGAAAACTGCTCTTTTGCCTGTAAAAGAAAAATACAACCCCCCCCAACATTAAAACCCACCACCGACATACCCCTAATTTAACCCAAACCCCCCTTAAAATAACCTAACACTAATCCCCTGAAGATCATCCTACCTTGAGTCGTCTTCACTCAGCCGAGCCACCGATTGAACTGAAGAGGAGATCCGGAGCAGCAGAAGTGATCCTCCAAGGGGCGCTGAAGAAATCTTCCATCCGATGAAGTGATCCTCCAGGCGGCGCTGAAGAAGTCTTCCATCCGGGCGATGTCATCTTCCAAGCGGCGCTGAAGAAGTCTTCTATCCGGGCGATGTCATCTTCCAAGCGGGGTCTTCAATCTTCTTTCTTCAGGATCCATCTTCATCCCGCCGACGCGGAACATCCTTCTTCCCCAACGGACTACCGACGAATGAAGGCTCCTTTAAGGGACGTCATCCAAGATGGCGTCCCTTCAATTCCGATTGGCTGATAGGATTCTATCAGCCAATCGGAATTAAGGTAGGAAAAATCTGATTGGCTGATCGGAACAGCCAATAGAATGCAATCTCAATCTGATTGGCTGATTCAATCAGCCAATCAGATTTTTCCTACCTTAATTCTGATTGGCTGATAGAATCCTATCAGCCAATCGGAATTGAAGGGACGCCATCTTGGATGACGTCCCTTAAAGGAGCCTTCATTCGTCGGTAGTCCGTCGGGGAAGAAGGATGTTCCGCGTCGGCGGGATGAAGATGGATCCTGAAGAAAGAAGATTGAAGACCCCGCTTGGAAGATGACATCGCCCGGATAGAAGACTTCTTCAGTGCCACTTGGAAGATGACATCGCCCGGATGGAAGACTTCTTCAGCGCCGCCTGGAGGATCACTTCATCGGATGGAAGATTTCTTCAGCGCCCCTTGGAGGATCACTTCTGCCGCTCCGGATCTCCTCTTCAGTTCCATCGGTGGCTCGGCTGAGTGAAGACGACTCAAGGTGGGATGATCTTCAGGGGATTAGTGTTAGGTTATTTTAAGGGGGGTTTGGGTTAGATTAGGGGTATGTGGGTGGTGGGTTTTAATGTTGGGGGGGTTGTATTTTTCTTTTACAGGAAAAAGAGCAGTTTTCTTTGGAGCATGCCCCGCAAAAGGCCCTTTTAAGGGCTGGTAAGGTAAAAGAGCTTTGAACTTTTTTAATGTAGAATAGGGTAGGGATTTTTTTTTATTTTGGGGGGCTTTGTTATTTTATTAGGGGGCTTAGATTAGGTGTAATTAGCTTAAAATTGTTGTAATATTTTTTAAATGTTTGTAACCTATTTTTTTATTTTTTGTAACTTAGCTTTTTTTATTTTTTGTACTTTAGTTAGTTTATATAATTGTATTTAATTGTAGTTATTTGTATCTAATTTATTTAATGATAGTGTAGTGTTAGGTTTAATTGCAATTTAGGTTAGGATTTATTTTACAGGTAATTTTGTATTTCTTTTAGCTAGGTAGTTATTAAATAGTTAATAACTATTTAATAACTATTCTAACTAGCTAAAATAAATACAAAGTTCCCTGTAAAATAAAAATAAATCCTAAGATATTAATTATAATTATTATTTATATTGTAGCTATATTAGGGTTTATTTTAAAGGTAAGTATTTAGTTTTAAATAGGATTAATTTAGTTAATAATAGAAATATTATTTAGATTTATTTAATTAATATTTAAGTTAGGGGGGTGTTAGGGTTAGTGTTAGACTTAGGTTTAGGGGTTAATAAATGTATTACAGTGGCGGCGGTGTAGTGGGGGGCAGGATAGGGGTTAATAAATGTATTATAGGTGGCGACGGTGTAGGGGGGGCAGATTAGGGGTTAATAAATTTAATATAGGTTGCGGCAGGGTCCGGGAGCGGCGGTTTAGGGGTTAAACTATTTATTTAGTTGCGGCGAGGTGCGGGATCAGCAGGATAGGGGTTAATAACTTTATTATAGAGGGCGGCGGTATAGGGGGGACAGGATAGGGGTTACTAGGTATAATGTAGGTTGCGGCGGTGTCCGGGAGCGGCGGTTTAGGGGTTAATACATTTATAAGAGTTGCGGCGGGGTCTAGGAGCGGCGGTTTAGGAGTTAGTAACTTTATTTAGTTGCGGGGGGCTCCGGGGGCACCGGTATAGGGGGTAGAACAGTGTAGTTTAGTGTGGGTGCTTAGTGACAGGCTAGCAATAAAGCTGTAAAAAAGCCGAAGAGCAGCGAGATCGGATGAGTGATAACTATCACAGTCCGCTGCTCATCGCCCTGTACTTGGTGCGCGGCTTTTTGACAGATTTATTGATAACTTAGGCAAATTTTTTCAGGTCCGCAGCGGCGATGGTAGGCGAGCTTAGGCGGGCGTATTGGGCCGGCGAAGGCAGGAAAGTTGACATGTTGATAACTACCCCCCTAATTGTCTTCTTCTACAGTATGTGTGTTGTCATTTCATGAATTTGATGTTGCTGTAGATTAGCTTCCTAGTTTACAATAAAGAGAGTGTGCATTTTGGGGAAATAAAATGATTTATATATATATATATTTTCTTCCCCCGCCAAAAAAAATGCACACTAACTTTTTGCAGAAGAGTTAGGCCTTTCTTAGTAAGGGATTTTTTTTCCCGCTGGTATGTAGTGGAATGGGTGTACTGTATATAAGACTGCTTAATACTCCTAGATTTTAATATATGCATTTCTCAGTTAGTGTCAGGAATGTCCACACAGTATTATTAAAATATTAAAAACTTTAAAGTGAATGTAAACTTTGACAAATGTGTGCCCGGTTTTTAGAAATCCTATTAAAAACAGGGGCACTTTCATTCATCAAAGTTTACATTTCACTGGTTTTGTTTAAATACATACCTTTTCTTCTTGAAAGCCAGACCAGCGGTTCCCCCGCCTGCCGCTTGTCTCTTCATACGTCGGAAATGAAGAATCTGGCTTTCTCCAATCACGGCATGGCCTCAGGCAATGTTTGCTCTGGGGGGGAAGCATATTCATCAAAGTTTACATTCACTTTAAGGAATCCTCTCCAATGAAATTTACAGTTGAGTAGTTATGAAGGATTAAAATAAGAATTTTGTCTTTTTATCTTTCATTTTAAAATCTCTTTTTGTGCCTGTGTATGTATTTGTGCATTTTTTTGTCAGATATACATAGTAGATGTGAGTGTGTTTGTGTATATGTGTGTGTGTGAGACAATATGTGTGCGTGAATTTCTATGAGTGTATGTGTGTGTTTTTTTTACCTTTACAACATTTTCAAGTTTGACTACACTCTATAATAATGTGCACACATATTTTAGTCACTTGGCCAGGAATTGCAAAATGTGAAATCTTTTGTGCACAGTTCTCAACAAAAATTAGAGGGACATTGGGCACATGCAATAAAGTTGTTTTATTCTCCAGTTAATCAACACATTGCAATTGAGCTGGTACTTTAGTGTTTTGATGACAAATTTTGATTTAGTCTTAGTTTTAGTCTTTTGACTAAAATGCCATTTTAGTTTTAGTCATATTTTATTCATCTGAATTGTTTTAGTTTTAGTCTAGTTTTAGTCATATTTTATTCATCTGAATTGTTTTAGTTTTAGTCTAGTTTTAGTCATATTTTATTCATCTGAATTGTTTTAGTTTTAGTCTAGTTTTAGTCATATTTTATTCATCTGAATTGTTTTAGTTTTAGTCGACTGAATCTCCAGTAGATTTTAGTCGACTATAGTCTAAGGGGTTTAGTTAAGTGTCATGCATTATTTAAGCATTTCTCTATCATTTGCAAACTGATTACATACTCCAGAAGTAAATATAACACCTGTTATTATTTATGGTAATACAGACACAGATTTAGCCGTTGTGATATGTAACATTTTTATTAAACTTAAAATGAAATAAAACCAAGTTTCATAAACAAACAGAAGTGCAACTTTAAAAAATATAAAAAAACAAATCTGTAAACTGTATTGGCTGTATTGAACAAATTACCCAATATAAAAACTTTAACAATTCTCTGTTAATAATTAAAACAAGTATCAAGTAACTCACCACAACAAAAAGTTTCTGCAGCTAGCACAGGCACAGCATAACTTAAACCGATACTCATGGGTCATGCTTATTTCTATAGGAAGAATCAATTGATTGTTCACAGATTTGAAAAAATGTTGGCAACAATATTAGCACTGCTCTAGAACTTCCAAACTCATTATATACTCCTGGAGTAAAGGTTTATTAACCTGTTTTTATTTATGGTATAAAGGTTTGAACATACAATACAGATTTAACTGTTGTGGTATATAACATGTCTTTATCTTAAAATTTAATAAAATTAAGTTTAATAAATTTGACAAAAGAGCAGTAATTAGATATGGATTGATTATAACACCTTGCATAAAATGTTTTTGTCAGCAAATTTTGATTTAGTTTTAGTCATAGTCTTTTGACTAAAATGTCTTTTGGATTTAGTTTTAGTCATAGTCTTTTGACTAAAATGCGATTTTAGTTTTAGTCGTATTTTAGTCATCAGAATTTCTTTCGTTTTATACTCATTTTAGTCTAGTTTTAATCGAAAAAATTAACACTGCTTCCTAATTTAAATTAATATTTATATGTCTGGTTAGCGCGCTTGAGAATATGAGATCGGATTTGTGGGCGAGTAGGGTGTTAGTTTTCCCCCCCACTTTTTTCGCTCCATTGACTTCTTTGGGGGAATACATTATTGTGGACGTGATATTCTAAGTTCAGCTTTTTACGGGCACTGTTTACTTTCAACTTGAAATGCAAGCGCTACCCAACATGCGCAAAAAGATTACTTCTAGCGGAGTTAGCACTTGAGCGGGATCGTTAAATACTGCTTCACTTGTAATCTGGCACATAATTGGTCAAACTGCTAATAGACTGGAATGTTGTGAAAAAGGAAGCCAAACACCACCCACGGTGAATGTAAGATTTGTGCACTACAATCTCTAAATTAGTGAAATAGGCGCCATTTGTAAAGCACTGTTCAATATTTTGCACTTTTTGGAGGAGGAGTTGTTTTTTGGCACTTGTAATTTTTTTTAGTAAAAGTGAATTCTAGAGTAGAGAATAAATGCTCAATACCATGCCTGGGGTCTACTATATCAGTAGGATAGGATCTTTGCTATTTTTTTAAATCCATTAAACAGAAATTTTTGTTTGCAGCAAATTCCAACCTGGAGACAAGAACAAGCTCCAGATCTACAGATACCGAATCTTCACGGAGTCTGACAGAGAACCTGTTGTATGTATAACCTCCATTTCTCTGTTAGCCACTAACCCAATTTTGCTGTGCGATCATGAATTACACAAACCAAGACCATCACAGAGATCTCAAACCATTGTAGGGGTATTATAGTGGTCTGAAACCCCTGTACAAGGGAGCATTATAGGGATCTGAAACCCCTGTACAAGTGGTTATTATAGGGATTAGGGATCTGAAACCCCTGTACAAGGGGGCAATATAGAGGTCTGAAACCCCTGTACAAGGAGGCATTATAGAGGTCTGAAACGCCTGTACAAGGGGGCATTATAGAGGTCTGAAACCCCTGTACAAGGAGGCATTATAGAGGTCTGAAACGCCTGTACAAGGGGGCATTATAGAGGTCTGAAACCCCTGTACAAGGGAGCATTATAGAGGTCTGAAACGCCTGTACAAGGGGGTATTATAGGGATTTGAAACCCCTGTACAGGGGGCATTATAGGTATCTGAAACCCCTGTATAAATGGTCATTATAGTGATCTGAAACCCCTGTACAAGGGGGCATTATAGAGATCTGAAGCCCCTGTATAAATGGTCATTATAGTGATCTGAAACCCCTGTACAAGGGGGCATTATAGAGATCTGAAGCCCCTGTACAATGGGGCATTAAAGGGATCTAAAACCATCATACCAACCAGACCTATGACCAAGATTTTCACATCAGAGTCTTTCCTCTTGAAGCTCCGTATTGCACCTACTACTTGAACTAAAAAGTACTGTGCAGTTTACATATGGCACTGAGCATACTAACCCAGTAGTTAAAGGGACACTGAACTCAAATTTTTTCTTTCATGATTCAGATAGAGCATGCAATTTTAAGCAACATTCTAATTTACGCCTATTATCAATTTGCCTTCGTTCTCTTGCTATCTTTATTTGAAAAAGAAGGCATCTAAGCTTTTTTTTGGTTCAGAACTGTGGACAGCACTTTTTAATTGGTGGATGAATTTATCCACCAATCAGCAAGAACAACCCAGGTTGTTCACCAAAAATGGGCTGGCATCTAAACTTACATTCTTACATTTCAAATAAAGATACAAAGAAAATGAAGAAAATGTGATAATAGGAGTAAATTAGAAAGTTGTTTAAAATTGTATGCTCTATCTGAATCACAAAGGGAAAAAAAATTGGGTTCAGTGTCCCTTTAAGGGAGATGCATGTGATGGGTTATCCCTTTTCTTCCTTATCCTGACAAACTACCTCTACTGACATATTTTACATTTGTTCGTGTTTTGTTTGGCGACTTCAAAGAAACTTCTTTTTTTTCAGCTCTATAATCACTAATTTTGCTGCTTTTATTTCTCTACTCAGTTTGACATCCTTTACAATAACTGCAACAATTTCTGTTGATACCATTTAATAGTTATTTTAAAGGGATAAACACTGTATTCTAAATACACATCAGTGCATTACAAATTGTATATACAAACAGGCTGCAATATATTTTGTTTTTGCAAAACAAAAGTTTTATAACTGATATAGTGATATTGATGTGCACTTGAACCACTGTCTGCGTATCATCAAGAAGCTTTATTTATATGCTTGTTACTAACAGTGCTGGTTACATTATGTGTGATATTAGTGGCCTAAAGTCATAGATGATCTGTAGGTTTACAAGGAGCAGCTAAAGAAATACTTTTAGAAGGGAGAGGGAGGGATGGGTGCCTACACTATAGAAAAGGGGGTATAAGATGGGTGGGGGGACCTACAGTGAGATTGCTTAAAGGGGCCTACACTACAGAAAAATAATAAATAAACAAACACATATTGCCACTATTTATGAGGGGTGAGGGAGGATCCCTACACTATAGAATATTAATAAATAATTACAAAATTTAAAAAATGCATACTGTCAGACTAGCATCCTAGTACCTAAGATGATGGAAGAGGATGGTGACCAGTGGGAGAGGAGGGAGGGAAGAGAGCTCTTTGGGAGGGATCAGGGAAGTGGTTGGAGCCAGGTGGGAGGGTAATCACTGCACTACAATACATTTACCTTAAAAGCTAACTGATTAACCCCTTAAATTTCGGGGATTTCAGAGGTGTGGTGCACAGCTGCAATTATCGGCCTTCTAATTACCAAATATCAATGGCACAGACAAACATGTCTGCCATCTCTGAACAAAGGGGATCCCAGAGAAACTTGTACAACCATTTGTCTTATGACTGCAGTACAGGCGGGTTTAGTTCCAGACCACTGCAAAAAAGCGAATATAGCAATAGTGAGTTACACTAATTTGTTTGTTTCCTAGTGCAAAAAAAGTTCTATTTACACTATACTGTAGTCTGTTAAATGTGCAATAGCATTATGTTTAAAAAAAACAATGTACATACCTTAATTAAAAAATTCTTTATTGCTAAAAAATGCTAACCATCATCTAAACCTTCAGTGAGTCGTAACCTTTTTGCTGGTGGTGTGTAAATATAGGTGTGTATTTATGTGTATATATGTTGGAAAATGGCAATAGACTTGCTCAACACAGGGTTTCCACACACATTCAATTTGTAAAAAGAGCAATATCTGCAAAGCGCAATAAAACGAAGTAGTTGTATGTAAATAATTTAATTGAGAAAGCCAAAGTTTGCGAAGAAGTTAACAATTTTTTTATATGATTGTTTCTGGCGGCCAAATAGTAGCATCAAATATACCAAAATGGGCCTAGATCAATATCTTGGGTTGTCTACTTAAAATATATATACATACAGTATATAGTTTTAATAGGTAAATCAGACAAAAACAAAGGCTCTATTTCTATTTAAACTGAGGGATAGTAAAAATTCTAAGGTATTTGGGCAAGTTTTTCTCTGACATCCATAGTGAAGGAGTTAATGACCTGATTAAAGGGATTTTAAACATTTCCCTTTAATGACCTAATTAAAGTAACTTTAAAGCTTGATGTCATGATGTCTTCAAAGCAAGTTTAAGGTGAGAATAATATGAAGATGTGTTTTATAGAACTATATACGTTAATGTATAATTAGTCTCTGTAAAAGAATGGGCATCACTGTGTTGTATCCTCGTTTTCAGTAGGTTTTAAATCATGTCTTATATTATCCCTCAGCTAAGGCCTGTTAGGGACAGTTATTCATTTGCTACTAGAGTAAACAAGTTTTACCATCACTTTAATCCTATGTTTTATTCCATTATAATATGACTGTGAATTAATTCCATCTTTGGCGTTCAGAAAGCAGTTTGCTGTGAGATTTATAATCTGTTGCTTACTATTTACAGTCCTGGCAAGAGGTTTGGGAAGAAGCAATGTAATTTAATCAGTGTTGGGATAGAGCTCTGCAGATATTGCTGGGATCTGCTCCCCATGTGACCTTATGCTGGGAATATCCAGGATAGTTTTGTCCCTGCGTTCTAAAGTGACTTTCAGATTGAGTTCTTGCAGTGTGTACACATGGTTGCAAGGCAGTCATAAGTTCTACGCAGTGATACCCAGTAGTGCGGCTGAAGAGTGCTCCTACAGGACTGGACATGATATCTGCAAACAGACAGGTGGTGAGTCCTTTTTGTTTGTTTGTTTTTCCCTTTTTACATTTCTGTTCTTTCCTTTTGTTTTCTACACTAAAGTACATTACGATTAGAGCCCGAGACTATGGAGAACAAGGCAAGACTTGAATGTCCTCAGGCAGTGGGAACCTACACAGCCTTCTCTTGTGTAGGGCTTCAGTATGTTTTTTTTTATTTATTTAGAGAGTCTAAAAAACATTCCAGAATATAATTGAAAAAAAAAGAAGAAGAAAATACTGTGATCAAATGATCAGTTTGTTTGTCAGGTTTTTTGATATATGTACCAGTTTTTTTGTCAGGATTTTTGATATGTGTACCAGTTTGTTTGTCAGGTTTTTTGATATGTACCGGAGCCTTTTTCAGAATTAACAGATACTTTGTAACATATTTCGTTCCTCTTAAAAAACTGACAGGAAGCCTGTGCTGTTCTCTTCTTCCTCTGGTTTGGCCAGTTGTCAACTGTCTCTCACCTTTCAACTTCCAACAGTTCCCCAAAGGGTAAGGAAGCTGCATGTGACAATCAAAGACAGTTACCCCAAGCATCACAATAATGTGTGAACCCTGTTTCTTTTGCATGATGTACCGAGTCCACGGATTCATCCTAACTTGTGGGATATTGTCCTTCCTGACAGGAAGTAGCAAAGAGAGCACCACAGCAGAGCTGTCTATATAGCTCCCCCCTTAACTCCACCCCCCAGTCATTCTCTTTGCTGGCTCTAAGCAGGAAGAGTAAAGAGAAGAGGTGTTAAACTGTTAGTTTTATTTTATCTTCAATCAAGTGTTTGTTATTTTTAAATGGTACCGGTGTTGTACTATTTACTCTCAGGCAGGACATAGATGAAGATTTCTGCCTGGAGGATGATGATCTTAGCATTTGTAACTAAGGTCCACTGCTGTTCCCACAGAAGCTGAGGAGTACAGGAAAACTTCAGTGTGAGGAACAGTTTCTTGCTATACAGCAATGAGGTATGTTCAGTCATATTTTCTGCAGAGACTGTGTTAACTCAGAAAGGCTGACAGTGTCCCCATTAGGGGAAGGGTAAGCAGTAATCCTAGTGTCATCAGAGGTTTTTACTAGCTTGCATAAAGGGTTCATTTTTTGTGGGCACTCAGTTTGTTATGTGAATTTGGGACAAACGTTTTTGTGTCTGGGAGTAACGTTTTCTGTTTTATGGGACATTTGCTTGAGGGTTCTTTGGGGTTGTTTATAACCCACATGGCTTTCAGGCAGGGTTTGTTAGTTTTGTGTAGGCCCCAGTAACATCGAGTGAGGTGGGCGGGGCCTACATTTAAAAGCAGCAAGCAACTTCTCCTGAGGTCCTGAGAGTCTTCTGAGGGACTAATTGAAGCTTTAAACCCCATATTATAGCTTCCTAAGGGCAGGTAGGGCCACAGCAGAGCTGTGGCAAGGTGCTTTAGGGGTTTTTAACCGGTTTTAGACATATTTCAATCCGTTTTTTTCATTTGGGGTTTATTGCTTATTAACTTGTGGTGCAATCCTTCTAAAGCTTAGTGGGTACACTGTTAAAATTTCAGAAAAATGGAAGCAATTTTAACCTGTTTTGCAGTTTGTGTATGCCTTTTTTCTCTTAAAGGCACAGTACCGTTTTTGCAAATTGTGTTTTTTTTTCATTAAATAAAGTGTTTTCCAAGCTTGCTTGCTTTATTCCTAGTCTGTTAAACATGCCTGACACTGATGAAACTCATTGTTCAATTTGTTTAGAAGCCATTGTGGAACCCCCTCTTAGAATGTGTCTCACTTGTACTGATATGTCTATAAATTGCAAACAGCATATTTTGACTTATAAAAGTTTGGCATTAGATGATTCTCAGACAGAAGGAAATCAGATTTTGCCATCTAGTTCTCCCCAAGTGTCACAACCAGTAACGCCCGCACAAGCAACGCCAAGTACTTCTAGTGAGTCTAATTCTTTCACCTTGCAAGATATAGCTTCAGTTATGAATACTACCCTCACAGAGGTTTTATCTAAGCTGCCTGGGTTGCAAGGGAAGCGCAGTAGCTCTGGGTTAAGAACAAATGCTGAGCCTTCTGACGCTTTAGTAGCCGTATCCGATATTCCCTCACAATGTTCTGAAGTAGGGATGAGGGATTTGCTGTCTGAGGGAGAGATTTCTGATTCAGGAAAGATGTTCTCTCAGACAGATTCAGATATGAGGGCATTTAAATTTAAGCTAGAGCACCTCCGCTTATTGCTTAGGGAGGTTATAGCTACTCTGGATGATTGTGACCCTATTGTAGTTCCAGAAAAATTGTGTAAAATGGACAAACATTTAGAGGTTCCTGTTTACACTGATGTGTTTCCGGTCCCTAAGAGGATTTCGGACATTGTTACTAAGGAGTGGGATAAACCAGGTATTCTGTTCTCTCCCCCTCCTGTTTTTAAGAAAATGTTTCCCATTTCTGACACCATAAAGGACTCATGGCAGGCGGTCCCTAATGTGGAGGGAGCTATTTCTACCCTGGCTAAGCGTACAACTATACCTATTGAAGACAGTTGTGCTTTCATTGATCCTATGGATAAAAAATTAGAGGGTCTCCTAAAGAAATTTTTGTTCATCAAGGTTTTCTTCTTCAACCTATAGCATGCATTGTTCCTGTAACCACTGCAGCTGCCTTTTGGTTTGAGGCTCTAGAAGAGGCTCTTCAGATGGAGGCCCCACTAGATGATATTTTGGACAGAATTAAGGCTCTTAAGTTGACTAATTCTTTTATTACAGACGCCGCTTTTCATCTTGCTAAATTAGCGGCTAAGAATTCAGGTTTTGGTATTTTAGCGCATAGAGCGTTATGGCTTAAGTCCTGGTCAGCTGATGTGTCATCTAAATCTAAGCTTTTGTCCATCCCTTTCAAAGGTAAGACCCTATTCGGTCCTGCATTGAAAGAGATCATTTCAGACATTACTGGAGGGAAGGGTTATACCCTCCCTCAGGATAAGTCAAATAAGACAAGGACCAAACAAAATAATTTTCGTTCCTTTCGAAACTTTAAGAGTGGTCCCTCTACCTCTTCCCCTGCTGCAAAGCAAGAGGGGAACTTTGCTCAATCCAAGCCAACCTGGAGACCTAATCAGGCTTGGAACAAGGGTAAACAGGCCAAAAAGCCTGCTGCTACCACTAAGTCAGCATGAAGGGGTAGCCCCCGATCCGGGAACGGATCTAGTAGGGGGCAGACTCTCTCTCTCTTTGCTCAGGCCTGGGCAAGAGACGTTCAGGATTCCTGGGCAGTAGAAATTGTAACCCAGGGATACCTTCTAGATTTCAAGGATTCCCCTCCAAGGGGGAGGTTCCATCTTTCTCAATTGTCTGTAAACCCGACAAAAAGAGAGGCGTTCTTACGCTGTGTAGAAGACCTTTTTACCATGGGAGTGATCTGCCCAGTTCCAAAAGCAGAACAGGGGACAGGGGTTCTACTCCAATCTGTTTATAGTTCCCAAAAGGAGGGAACCTTCAGACCAATTCTGGATCTCAAGATCCTAAACCAATTCCTAAGAGTTCCATCTTTCAAGATGGAGACCATTCAGACTATCTTACCATTGATCCAGGAGGGTCAATATATGACCACCGTGGACTTAAAGGATGCGTATCTGCACATTCCTATCCACAAAGATCATCACCAGTTCCTCATGTTCGCCTTTCTGGACATGCATTATCAGTTTATGGCTCTAATTTTCGGGTTGGCCACGGCGCCGCGAATCTTCACGAAGGTGCTAGGGTCCCTTCTGGCGGTTCTAAGGCCACGGGGCATAGCAGTGGCGCCTTATCAAGACGACATTCTAATTCAAGCATCGTCCTTCCAACTAGCCAAGTCTCACACTGACTTAGTGTTGGCCTTTCTAAGGTCTCATAGGTGGAAAGTGAACGTAAAAAAAGAGTTCTCTTTCCCCCCTCACAAGAGTTTCATTTCTAGGGACTCTGATAGACTCGGTGGACATGAAAATATTTCTGACGGAGGTCAGGAAATCAAAGATTTTGTCCACCTGCCGAGCTCTTCATTCCATTCCTCAGCCGTCAGTGGCTCAGTGTATGGAGGTAATCGGACTAATGGTAGCGGCAATGGACATAGTTCCGTTTGCTCGCTTGCATCTCAGACCACTGCAACTATGCATGCTCAATCAGTGGAATGGGGATTATGTGGATTTATCTCCTCAGATAAATATGGATCAAGAGACCAGAGACTCTCTTCTTTGGTGGTTGTCACAGGATCATCTGTCCCAGGGAATGTGTTTCCGCAGGCCAGAATGGGTTATAGTGATGACAGACGCCAGTCTTCTGGGCTGGGGTGCAGTCTGGAATTCCCTGAAAGCTCAGAGTTTGTGGACTCGGGAGGAGGCTCTCCTACCGATAAATATTCTGGAATTAAGAGCGATATTCAATGCTCTCCAGGCATGGCCTCAGCTGGCTTCAGCCAGATTCATCAGGTTTCAGTCGGACAACATCACGACTGTGGCTTATATCAACCATCAGGGCGGAACAAAGAGTTCCTTAGCGATGATAGAGGTCTCAAGGATAATCCAATGGGCAGAAGCTCACTCTTGCCATCTGTCAGCGATCTATATCCCAGGTGTAGAGAACTGGGAGGCAGATTTTCTAAGTCATCAGACTTTTCATTTGGGGGAATGGGAACTCCATCTGGAGGTGTTTGCTCAGCTGGTTCGGCTATGGGGCACACCAGAGTTGGATCTGATGGCGTCTCGTCAGAATGCCAAACTTCCTCGTTATGGCTCCAGGTCAAGGTATCCTCAGGCTGTACTGATAGATGCTCTAGCAGTACCCTGGCCGTTCAACCTGGCTTATGTGTTTCCACCTTTCCCTCTCCTTCCACGTCTGATTGCCAGAATCAAACAGGAGAGAGCATCAGTGATTTTGATAGTGCCTGCGTGGCCACACAGGACTTGGTATGCAGACCTGGTGGACATGTCATCCCTTCCACCATGGTCTCTGCCATTGAGACAGGACCTTCTGAATCAAGGTCCATTCAAGCATCCAAATCTAATTTCTCTGCAACTGACTGCTTGGAGATTGAACGCTTGATTCTATCAAAGCGGGGTTTCTCTGAGTCAGTCATAAATACCTTGATTCAGGCTCGAAAGCCTGTTACCAGGAAAATTTATCATAAGATATGGCGTAAATATCTTTTTTGGTGCAAATCCAAAGGCTTCTCCTGGAGTAAAATCAGGATTAGGATTTTGTCTTTTCTCCAAGAGGGATTGGAGAAAGGATTATCAGCTAGTTCCCTAAAGGGACAGATATCTGCTCTGTCTATTTTGTTGCACAAGCATCTGGCAGATGTTCCAGACGTTCAGCCTTTTTGTCAGGCTTTAGTTAGAATTAAGCCTGTGTTTAAACCTATTGCTCCGCCATGAAGTCTAAATTTAGTTCTTAGAGTTCTTCAGGGGGTTCCGTTTGAACACATGCATTCCATAGATATTAATCTTTTATCTTGGAAAGTTTTGTTCCTAGTTGCTATCTCTTCAGCTCGAAGAGTTTCTGAACTATCTGCATTACAATGTGACTCTCCTTATCTTGTATTCCATGCTGATAAGGTGTTTTTGCGTACCAAAAAAGACAAAAAGAAAAAAGCGACAGTAAGCCAGCACTCTTGTACTAGTCAAAAAGATATGTAATAGCAGGGAGAGTCGTCTGTGTCGAGTCACATATAAAACATAACTTTTATTTATAGATAAACACTAAAATGTATACGGTAAATTCATGCAAGTGTATGTTTTGTGATAAAACTTAGATTAAAAGTGAATAAAGAAGGCTGATATCCATAAGGGTTATTAAACTGCTATTGCAATAATCACATAGTCGCAGCGCAAACTCAGATAAAGCTCAATGCCTGAAAATTAAACTGAAAAGGGGATGACCCCAACAACAATATTAACTGAAAAATGGCATAGGTGAGCACGAGTAAGTGCCAGTCTATGTGGTTACTGATACAAATAATAAAGCTCAAACACCATGAGCAAACCAATTATAACTGAATTAATGGATATTGCCTTCTAAGTACGCCTGCTTGTTGAACTGCTTGTTAGTTTAACACAATTGTGTACTAACATTTACAATATTACATTAGGGGCCCTTGAATTACTTATATTCATCCCTCAACTCCAATTTATCTATCTGGTTTTGCGTACCAAGCCTGGGTTCCTACCTAAGGTTGTTACTAACAGGAATATAAATCAAGAAATTGTTGTTCCTTCTCTGTGTCCTAATCCTTCTTGTAAGAAGGAACGTCTGTTGCACAACTTGGACGTGGTTCGTGCTTTGAAATTTTATTTGCAGGCAACCAAAGATTTTTCGTCAAACATCTTCTTTGTTTGTTGTCTATTCTGGAAAGCGTAGGGGTCAAAAGGCTACAGCGACTTTTCTTTCCTTTTGGCTGAAAAGCATCATCCGTTTGGCTTATGAGACTGCTGGAAAGCAGCCTCCTGAAAGGATTACAGCTCATTCTACTAGAGCGGTAGCTTCCACATGGGCTTTTAAAAATGATGCTTCTGTTGAACAGATTTGTAAGGCTGCGACTTGGTCGTCGCTTCATACCTTTTCAAAATTTTATAAATTTGATACTTTTGCTTCTTCTGAGGCTATTTTTGGGAGAAAGGTTTTGCAAGCAGTGGTGCCTTCCGTTTAGGTTCCTGTCTTGTCCCTCCCTTCATCCGTGTCCTAAAGCTTTGGTATTGGTATCCCACAAGTTAGGATGAATCCGTGGACTCGGTACATCATGCAAAAGAAAACAAAATGTATGCTTACCTGATAAATTTCTTTCTTTTGCGATGTACCGAGTCTACGGCCCGCCCTGTCTATTCAAGACAGTATTTTTTTATGTAAACTTCAGTCACCTCTGCACCTTATAGTTTCTCCTTTTCTTCCTTGGCCTTCGGTCGAATGACTAGGGGGTGGAGTTAAGGGGGGAGCTATATAGACAGCTCTGCTGTGGTGCTCTCTTTGCTACTTCCTGTCAGGAAGGACAATATCCCACAAGTTAGGATGAATCCGTGGACTTGGTACATCGCAAAAGAAAGAAATTTATCAGGTAAGCATAAATTTTGTTTTTTCCCCCATTTACCCACAATCATTCTACCCTGGCTTTATTTTAGGGTCATATATACAGTCACACACACACACACATATGTATATATATATATACAGTATATATATATATATATATATATATATATATATATATATATATATATATATATATACAGTATATCTATATATATATATATATACATATACACACATACATACACATACACACACACACACACATAAATATATATATATGTGTGTGTGTGTGTGTGTGTATGTGTGTATATATATATATATATATATATATATATATATATATATATATATATATACACATACATACATACATACATACACACTGACACACACACACACACATATACATACATCATACATATACACACACATATATATACATATACACACAAACACAGATATATATACAGGGAGTGCAGAATTATTAGGCAAATGAGTATTTTGACCACATCATCCTCTTTATGCATGTTGTCTTACTCCAAGCTGTATAGGCTCGAAAGCCTACTACCAATTAAGCATATTAGGTGATGTGCATCTCTGTAATGAGAAGGGGTGTGGTCTAATGACATCAACACCCTATATCAGGTGTGCATAATTATTAGGCAACTTCCTTTCCTTTGGCAAAATGGGTCAAAAGAAGGACTTGACAGGCTCAGAAAAGTCAAAAATAGTGAGATATCTTGCAGAGGGATGCAGCACTCTTAAAATTACAAAGCTTCTGAAGCGTGATCATCGAACAATCAAGCGTTTCATTCAAAATAGTCAACAGGGTCGCAAGAAGCGTGTGGAAAAACCAAGGCACAAAATAACTGCCCATGAACTGAGAAAAGTCAAGCGTGCAGCTGCCAAGATGCCACTTGCCACCAGTTAGGCCATATTTCAGAGCTGCAACATCACTGGGGTGCCCAAAAGCACAAGGTGTGCAATACTCAGAGACATGGCCAAGGTAAGAAAGGCTGAAAGACGACCACCACTGAACAAGACACACAAGCTGAAACGTCAAGACTGGGCCAAGAAATATCTCAAGACTGATTTTTCTAAGGTTTTATGGACTGATGAAATGAGAGTGAGTCTTGATGGGCCAGATGGATGGGCCCGTGGCTGGATTGGTAAAGGGCAGAGAGCTCCAGTCCGACTCAGACGCCAGCAAGGTGGAGGTGGAGTACTGGTTTGGGCTGGTATCATCAAAGATGAGCTTGTGGGGCCTTTTCGGGTTGAGGATGGAGTCAAGCTCAACTCCCAGTCCTACTGCCAGTTTCTGGAAGACACCTTCTTCAAGCAGTGGTACAGGAAGAAGTCTGCATCCTTCAAGAAAAACATGATTTTCATGCAGGACAATGCTCCATCACACGCGTCCAAGTACTCCACAGCGTGGCTGGCAAGAAAGGGTATAAAAGAAGAAAATCTAATGACATGGCCTCCTTGTTCACCTGATCTGAACCCCATTGAGAACCTGTGGTCCATCATCAAATGTGAGATTTACAAGGAGGGAAAACAGTACACCTCTCTGAACAGTGTCTGGGAGGCTGTGGTTGCTGCTGCACGCAATGTTGATGGTGAACAGATCAAAACACTGACAGAATCCATGGATGGCAGGCTTTTGAGTGTCCTTGCAAAGAAAGATGGCTATATTAGTCACTGATTTGTTTTTGTTTTGTTTTTGAATGTCAGAAATATATATTTGTGAATGTTGAGATGTTATATTGGTTTCACTGGTAAAAATAAATAATTGAAATGGGTATATATTTGTTTTTTGTTAAGTTGCCTAATAATTATGCACAGTAATAGTCACCTGCACACACAGATATCCCCCTAAAATAGCTAAAACGAAAAACAAACTAAAAACTACTTCCAAAACTATTCAGCTTTGATATTAATGAGTTTTTTGGGTTCATTGAGAACATGGTTGTTGTTCAATAATAAAATTAATTCTCAAAAATACAACTTGCCTAATAATTCTGCACTCCCTGTACATACCTACATACCTAAATATATATAGATATATACATACATACATACATACACACAAACACAGAAAAAAAAAATATATATATATATATATATACTGTGTGTATGTATATATATATATATATATATATATATATATATATATATATACATATATATATACACACACATTCATACATAAATATACACACAAACACAGATATATATATATATATATATATATATATATATGCAACAGGGAAAAAAGTAAATTGCGCTATAAGAACTGACTCAGTATCCTCAGAGACTATAACTATATATATATATATATATATATATATATCTCGCTTGTCAATAAATAAATAGTCTACAATCAACTCAAAAAAATATATAGATATAAATATTAAAATTTCTAAAATCACCTAAAGGAAAAAAATGCATAAAAATTGGTCAAATATAAAATATAAAATATAAAATCCACAATAGCACCCTCGGTATAAATATAAATATATGTGGCAGGAGATATATAAAAAAATAAATAAATAAATAAATATATAAATATAAAACAGTACCTTGATTTAACAACTATATGAATTGCTTGTCCTTAAACTGCAAGACATATATATATGTCAGAAAAACCTCCTGTATTGCACGCTGTTTATATTTTACAGTACCTCTAATAGTTTCTCATGACCATTCTCATTACTGTCTTTTACTAAAAGTAAAGCATCCAGTATAAGGTGATATGTCCCTTTAAGATGAATAGAAACTTGAGTCCCGTTTTGTGCAGCTCCAATCAGACAGGGTAAATCCAAACCTCAGTCGTAGGGATAATAGTACATGCAAAAAGAAGAGAGAGAGAGAGCGCACAAAAGATTCAAGTGTAGATTTTTATTAACAACATTAGCACACATAAATTGATGCACTTACTAGAAGTAAGATTAAAAAGGCAATCAGAGTTCAACTCTCTTTCCTCCACTTGTATAGCCGCTCCACACTGCTGCCTAGGAAAGTCAGTGTCCCCGGATGTTGATGCACGATACCGGCTTCTGTAGCAGGGCTTTCCGGATGCCTCTGCTAACTGCCTGTCTGCCAATGGGAGGGAGCGGATCAAAAATTGGAGTCTGAGCGTCGGACCTGTTTGCCGGTTCCTAACGCGTTTCCCCCAGTCAGCGGCTGGGCTTTTTCAAAGGATAAAATCAGATGTATTGTTTCTCTTGCCGCCCTCAACTTTTAAAGGGCAAGCGTCCAATTAGATTCGTGGGTGTGTTTGTCCGGCCAATTGTAACGTCCAAATAGTCCTCTGTGATATTGCACACCAATGGCCAACCAAAAGATAGAGGGAGTGTTTTTAGAACCAATGCCATACTCCCTACATGTTTGTTTTTTAACCACATGAAAAAAGCTACAATTTCTCTGCAGTATGTGTTATAAGAAAACACTCAAAGTATATCTTACTTAAGGACAATATGTGACTAACATGTAACGCTAAACTATAACAAATTATAAACATTTTTCATCAGAGATACCACATATTAGCGATCAAATATATTGTTACAGAGTTGATTAAATAGTGATTCTGAGTTATATTTCTCGTTGACAATCAGAACATAAATTCTAATTAAAGAATACATCTTATATTTTCCATAGTTGCTTTATAAGTATATATACATATCTATCTCACAATGAATTGCATACCTATATTTATATCTAATCTAATATTAATTTAAAAAGATTTTATTTAAAAAAATTAATCAAATTTTCTACGATAAAAACATGCTATTAAAATATAATTAAAAAACTGAAAAATTGATGAAAAATTGATTTTCTATAAGATCAATAGTATTAATAATATAAAAATCTTTGCTATAGATTTTATACAAACGCTGCTACATCTATGTCTATATTAAGACCATAAGGTTGTAATGTGTTCAATTTATATATCCACTTGGTCTCCAACTTTCTCAGTTCTAAAAGACGATTAGGTTTAGTTATAGGGACTCTATCTATAACTTGAACTTTGAGAGAACTAGGGTTATGTCTATGGCATTCCAAAAAATGTTTAGGGACACTGTGATTTGTCATCTTTTTTTCTATATTATATATGTGTTCATTAACTCGCCGTCTTATTTGACGTTTCGTACGGCCCACATAAAGTAGGCCGCACCCACATTGTAATAAGTATACAACATATATAGATTCACAGTTGCTTCTAAATGAAATGTTAAAAGTTTCAGTTAGTGAACTATTAGAATATGTAGGGGCTCTATTGACATGTTTACACATATTGCAACGGGATTTTCCACATCTCATAGTTCCCTTCCATTCACTCAACCAGGTAGTACCAATTTTTTCGTTCCCTGTTTCACTAGCCTTATTCTTAATGATAGGTTTTATTTTGCTTGGAGCAAGAATATTCTTAAGGCTTTTGCCTTTCCTATAGTTAATAGTTGGTTTGTCCCCCAATGCTGGCCCTAAAACAGGATCTAATTGAAGCAGTGGCCAGTGTTTTTTAATTATTTTTTCTAAACTTTTTGAACCTTCATTATAAGTTGTTATAAATCTCGGTGGATCTAATTTCACTGGTTCTATTAATTTGTTGTGTGTATGAGACCCTATTGCATTTGGTTTATCTAATTTAATATTTATATTTCTCTCTTTTGCAATAGCCCTATTTTTTGCTGCTTGTATTAGTTTTGGTTCATAGCCCTTTTCTAAAAATTTATCTTCTAATATTTTCGCTTCTGTTTCAAAATCATTTTCATGTGTACAATTTCTTTTTATTCTTAAAAATTGACTATATGGAACATTGTCCAACCATGATTTTTTATGTGCGCTTTTGGCTTGTATATAACTATTTCGATCTGTGCTTTTTCTATAGTTTTTCACTGCTATTTTTCCTGTATTATCTGTAAACAATACTAAATCTAAAAATTCTATTTTATCTTTTGAACATGAATTTGTAAAAGTTAAATTAAAATCATTACTATTAATATGTTTCATAAAATTATCTATTTCTGTCACATCCCCTTTCCACAGGATAATGACATCATCTATGTATCTGCCATATGATACTATATTACTTGAAAATGGATTATTATGCCAAATGTATTTATTCTCAAACGCATTTACATAGAGATTAGCATAGGATGGGGCAAATGTTGTCCCCATCGCTGTGCCTTGGGTCTGTAGATAATATTTATCTTCAAACATAAAATAGTTGTGATGTAGAATAAAATTAATACTATCGATTAAAAAAGATATATGTTTCATTGGGATTGACCATTTTAAAAGTTCTTTTTTTATCTCGTTTGTGCCATTGATATGAGGTATACACGTATAAAGGGAAGCAACGTCGCACGTTAGCCAGTACATATCCTCTTCCCATTGTTTACCCTCAAACCTTCTAATTACCTCCGTTGTGTCTTTGATATATCCTTTCATATTTTTTACTATTGGTTGAAGGTAAAAATCAACATATTTGGATAGATTATCACTAATTGATCCTATCCCGGACACAATTGGCCTACCTGGTGGATTTTTACTGTCCTTATGTATTTTGGGAAGGTGGTATATAATTGCTATATTTGGCTGAGTATTGAATATAAATTTGAACTCATTTTCATTGATATTACCCTCTATTTTAGCTTTATTTAAAATTTTATAAAGCTCTTTATTATATATTTCAGTGGGATCTTTATCTAAGGTTTGGTAGGTATCCTTGTCCCTGAGCAATTTAAAAGCTTCTTGCATATATTGTTCCCTTTTTTGAATTACAATACCCCCGCCCTTATCGGCGGGGCGTATTATTATCTCGTTATTAGACATAAGTTTTTTAAGAGATTTCCTTTCCATGATGGTCAAATTATCATTATGTTTGTTTAAAAATTGATTAGCATTTTCATTTTTAAATAGCTCTTCTATTTCGTTTAAAACTAATTTAGAGAAGGATTTCAAATGATCTCCCTGTACACCTACTGGATTAAAAGTTGATTTACCTTTAAAGTGCGAGTGCTGAATTTCTGGTTCTGTTTCATGTAGGGATATATCTAATGTATCAATAAGATCATTAATATGATTTTCTGTATATTCAACTGTTAGATCTTTTGAATTATGTGCTCCCAATGGTTCGCTAGGTTTTACATTTTCAATTTCCAGATCTTTCAATATATTTAAGATGCCTAAATCTGTAGCTTCCATATATGTGTTATTAACAACATTTTTGTTGATGGGATTCTTAAGATAATACCTCTTCAGGGTTAACTTTCTCACATATTTGTGGATATCTACATATATTTCAAACTTATTTGGCCCTGCTTTAGGGGCAAACTTTAAACCTTTTTGTAGAAGACTGATGTCATTAGAATCTAGATTGACCTCAGCCAGATTGAAAATATCACTTTTGGTTTTATTTATTCTAGTCTTGAGCGTCCTGTTAGCCTGTATCTTTTTTCCTCCTCTATTTCCTCTTCTTCTCTTTCTAATGATCTTTTTCTTTGTCTTATTCGTTCTATTGGTCTTTCTTGAGGTGCATGGTTGTGTCCTTGGCCTAAAAAATTTCGATTATCAATTGCTTCTTTGGGTCTTGCTCCTTTACCTTCCCAAATGGGTTCATCCTGTCTTTGAGAATGATTAATTAAAGGTTCATACCTATTATTTGTATCTATTTGTATATGTGGACTAGCGTAATTGTTTGTTGTATAACTTGGTCTACGTCTCCATTGTGGGTAGTTATCCGAATAATTTGATTTATTCTGTTGGCGTGGAGCGCCATTGTATGTGTGATATGTATTCGGTCTATTTTGATTGTTATTATTTGTATGTTTATTGTATTGTCCTGAATATGTATCTCTATTACTATATTGAGCATTATAGTGTCTTTCTGAATATATCCTAGTTTGTTGAATATGTGTTTTACTAGGTTCTTCATAGGACCTTATTGGAATGTTATTTGTATTATGATTTGGGTTAGTATTGATTGTACTCTCCGGATTTTTCATATTTAAATCTTGTTTTTTATCCATTTTTTTATTGTATGTATATACTTTATTTTCTTTGAAATCCAGAATATCCCTCTTTAATTTTTTCTGTTTACTATATTGTAGATCCCTATCCAATTGACTCACCCTGAACTGAATACTTTTATTTCTATTAATCCACTTCTCAACATTTCTATATGGTTGAATTTTTGTGATCACCTCTTCCAATTCTAGCTTTACCTTATTGAGTCTAAATTCTCTATATTTTATTAATGTTTTAATAAATTTATTAGAACATTCTTGTGCTGCTGTTTCCCACTCTGTAACAAATTCAACCTCATCTAGCTCAAAAGCTGGTTGCTTTAATATGCGTAAACCTCTTGGTATAACCTTATGCGTTAAATAATTCTCTAAAAGAATGAGATCTTGCCAATCCCTGGCATCCTGAAATAAAAGTTTTTCTAGATCTTTAAATAATTCTTCTGGGTCTGTTTCTACTGTATTGGGTTCTTCTATATAATGGTCCAGCAAATTTGTATTTCTTGTACGGCTATCTCTATGCGGATTATGCCCAAATTCTTTCAAAACTACATTTGCCATGACCTCTGACATAGGTTCAGACATTGGTTCAAATACTGGTTCAGACATAAGAGCAGCAATTACAGGATAAATGGATGATAGAAAATGCAACAGGGAAAAAAGTAAATTGCGCTATAAGAACTGACTCAGTATCCTCAGAGACTATAACTATATATATATATATATATATATCTCTCGCTTGTCAATAAATAAATAGTCTACAATCAACTCAAAAAAATATATAGATATAAATATTAAAATTTCTAAAATCACCTAAAGGAAAAAAATGCATAAAAATTGGTCAAATATAAAATATAAAATATAAAATCCACAATAGCACCCTCGGTATAAATATAAATATATGTGGCAGGAGATATATAAAAAAATAAATAAATAAATAAATATATAAATATAAAACAGTACCTTGATTTAACAACTATATGAATTGCTTGTCCTTAAACTGCAAGACATATATATATGTCAGAAAAACCTCCTGTATTGCACGCTGTTTATATTTTACAGTACCTCTAATAGTTTCTCATGACCATTCTCATTACTGTCTTTTACTAAAAGTAAAGCATCCAGTATAAGGTGATATGTCCCTTTAAGATGAATAGAAACTTGAGTCCCGTTTTGTGCAGCTCCAATCAGACAGGGTAAATCCAAACCTCAGTCGTAGGGATAATAGTACATGCAAAAAGAAGAGAGAGAGAGAGCGCACAAAAGATTCAAGTGTAGATTTTTATTAACAACATTAGCACACATAAATTGATGCACTTACTAGAAGTAAGATTAAAAAGGCAATCAGAGTTCAACTCTCTTTCCTCCACTTGTATAGCCGCTCCACACTGCTGCCTAGGAAAGTCAGTGTCCCCGGATGTTGATGCACGATACCGGCTTCTGTAGCAGGGCTTTCCGGATGCCTCTGCTAACTGCCTGTCTGCCAATGGGAGGGAGCGGATCAAAAATTGGAGTCTGAGCGTCGGACCTGTTTGCCGGTTCCTAACGCGTTTCCCCCAGTCAGCGGCTGGGCTTTTTCAAAGGATAAAATCAGATGTATTGTTTCTCTTGCCGCCCTCAACTTTTAAAGGGCAAGCGTCCAATTAGATTCGTGGGTGTGTTTGTCCGGCCAATTGTAACGTCCAAATAGTCCTCTGTGATATTGCACACCAATGGCCAACCAAAAGATAGAGGGAGTGTTTTTAGAACCAATGCCATACTCCCTACATGTTTGTTTTTTAACCACATGAAAAAAGCTACAATTTCTCTGCAGTATGTGTTATAAGAAAACACTCAAAGTATATCTTACTTAAGGACAATATGTGACTAACATGTAACGCTAAACTATAACAAATTATAAACATTTTTCATCAGAGATACCACATATTAGCGATCAAATATATTGTTACAGAGTTGATTAAATAGTGATTCTGAGTTATATTTCTCGTTGACAATCAGAACATAAATTCTAATTAAAGAATACATCTTATATTTTCCATAGTTGCTTTATAAGTATATATACATATCTATCTCACAATGAATTGCATACCTATATTTATATCTAATCTAATATTAATTTAAAAAGATTTTATTTAAAAAAATTAATCAAATTTTCTACGATAAAAACATGCTATTAAAATATAATTAAAAAACTGAAAAATTGATGAAAAATTGATTTTCTATAAGATCAATAGTATTAATAATATAAAAATCTTTGCTATAGATTTTATACAAACGCTGCTACATCTATGTCTATATTAAGACCATAAGGTTGTAATGTGTTCAATTTATATATCCACTTGGTCTCCAACTTTCTCAGTTCTAAAAGACGATTAGGTTTAGTTATAGGGACTCTATCTATAACTTGAACTTTGAGAGAACTAGGGTTATGTCTATGGCATTCCAAAAAATGTTTAGGGACACTGTGATTTGTCATCTTTTTTTCTATATTATATATGTGTTCATTAACTCGCCGTCTTATTTGACGTTTCGTACGGCCCACATAAAGTAGGCCGCACCCACATTGTAATAAGTATACAACATATATAGATTCACAGTTGCTTCTAAATGAAATGTTAAAAGTTTCAGTTAGTGAACTATTAGAATATGTAGGGGCTCTATTGACATGTTTACACATATTGCAACGGGATTTTCCACATCTCATAGTTCCCTTCCATTCACTCAACCAGGTAGTACCAATTTTTTCGTTCCCTGTTTCACTAGCCTTATTCTTAATGATAGGTTTTATTTTGCTTGGAGCAAGAATATTCTTAAGGCTTTTGCCTTTCCTATAGTTAATAGTTGGTTTGTCCCCCAATGCTGGCCCTAAAACAGGATCTAATTGAAGCAGTGGCCAGTGTTTTTTAATTATTTTTTCTAAACTTTTTGAACCTTCATTATAAGTTGTTATAAATCTCGGTGGATCTAATTTCACTGGTTCTATTAATTTGTTGTGTGTATGAGACCCTATTGCATTTGGTTTATCTAATTTAATATTTATATTTCTCTCTTTTGCAATAGCCCTATTTTTTGCTGCTTGTATTAGTTTTGGTTCATAGCCCTTTTCTAAAAATTTATCTTCTAATATTTTCGCTTCTGTTTCAAAATCATTTTCATGTGTACAATTTCTTTTTATTCTTAAAAATTGACTATATGGAACATTGTCCAACCATGATTTTTTATGTTTTTTTATGTGCGCTTTTGGCTTGTATATAACTATTTCGATCTGTGCTTTTTCTATAGTTTTTCACTGCTATTTTTCCTGTATTATCTGTAAACAATACTAAATCTAAAAATTCTATTTTATCTTTTGAACATGAATTTGTAAAAGTTAAATTAAAATCATTACTATTAATATGTTTCATAAAATTATCTATTTCTGTCACATCCCCTTTCCACAGGATAATGACATCATCTATGTATCTGCCATATGATACTATATTACTTGAAAATGGATTATTATGCCAAATGTATTTATTCTCAAACGCATTTACATAGAGATTAGCATAGGATGGGGCAAATGTTGTCCCCATCGCTGTGCCTTGGGTCTGTAGATAATATTTATCTTCAAACATAAAATAGTTGTGATGTAGAATAAAATTAATACTATCGATTAAAAAAGATATATGTTTCATTGGGATTGACCATTTTAAAAGTTCTTTTTTTATCTCGTTTGTGCCATTGATATGAGGTATACACGTATAAAGGGAAGCAACGTCGCACGTTAGCCAGTACATATCCTCTTCCCATTGTTTACCCTCAAACCTTCTAATTACCTCCGTTGTGTCTTTGATATATCCTTTCATATTTTTTACTATTGGTTGAAGGTAAAAATCAACATATTTGGATAGATTATCACTAATTGATCCTATCCCGGACACAATTGGCCTACCTGGTGGATTTTTACTGTCCTTATGTATTTTGAGAAGGTGGTATATAATTGCTATATTTGGCTGAGTATTGAATATAAATTTGAACTCATTTTCATTGATATTACCCTCTATTTTAGCTTTATTTAAAATTTTATAAAGCTCTTTATTATATATTTCAGTGGGATCTTTATCTAAGGTTTGGTAGGTATCCTTGTCCCTGAGCAATTTAAAAGCTTCTTGCATATATTGTTCCCTTTTTTGAATTACAATACCCCCGCCCTTATCGGCGGGGCGTATTATTATCTCGTTATTAGACATAAGTTTTTTAAGAGATTTCCTTTCCATGATGGTCAAATTATCATTATGTTTGTTTAAAAATTGATTAGCATTTTCATTTTTAAATAGCTCTTCTATTTCGTTTAAAACTAATTTAGAGAAGGATTTCAAATGATCTCCCTGTACACCTACTGGATTAAAAGTTGATTTACCTTTAAAGTGCGAGTGCTGAATTTCTGGTTCTGTTTCATGTAGGGATATATCTAATGTATCAATAAGATCATTAATATGATTTTCTGTATATTCAACTGTTAGATCTTTTGAATTATGTGCTCCCAATGGTTCGCTAGGTTTTACATTTTCAATTTCCAGATCTTTCAATATATTTAAGATGCCTAAATCTGTAGCTTCCATATATGTGTTATTAACAACATTTTTGTTGATGGGATTCTTAAGATAATACCTCTTCAGGGTTAACTTTCTCACATATTTGTGGATATCTACATATATTTCAAACTTATTTGGCCCTGCTTTAGGGGCAAACTTTAAACCTTTTTGTAGAAGACTGATGTCATTAGAATCTAGATTGACCTCAGCCAGATTGAAAATATCACTTTTGGTTTTATTTATTCTAGTCTTGAGCGTCCTGTTAGCCTGTATCTTTTTTCCTCCTCTATTTCCTCTTCTTCTCTTTCTAATGATCTTTTTCTTTGTCTTATTCGTTCTATTGGTCTTTCTTGAGGACACAACCATGCACCTCAAGAAAGACCAATAGAACGAATAAGACAAAGAAAAAGATCATTAGAAAGAGAAGAAGAGGAAATAGAGGAGGAAAAAAGATACAGGCTAACAGGACGCTCAAGACTAGAATAAATAAAACCAAAAGTGATATTTTCAATCTGGCTGAGGTCAATCTAGATTCTAATGACATCAGTCTTCTACAAAAAGGTTTAAAGTTTGCCCCTAAAGCAGGGCCAAATAAGTTTGAAATATATGTAGATATCCACAAATATGTGAGAAAGTTAACCCTGAAGAGGTATTATCTTAAGAATCCCATCAACAAAAATGTTGTTAATAACACATATATGGAAGCTACAGATTTAGGCATCTTAAATATATTGAAAGATCTGGAAATTGAAAATGTAAAACCTAGCGAACCATTGGGAGCACATAATTCAAAAGATCTAACAGTTGAATATACAGAAAATCATATTAATGATCTTATTGATACATTAGATATATCCCTACATGAAACAGAACCAGAAATTCAGCACTCGCACTTTAAAGGTAAATCAACTTTTAATCCAGTAGGTGTACAGGGAGATCATTTGAAATCCTTCTCTAAATTAGTTTTAAACGAAATAGAAGAGCTATTTAAAAATGAAAATGCTAATCAATTTTTAAACAAACATAATGATAATTTGACCATCATGGAAAGGAAATCTCTTAAAAAACTTATGTCTAATAACGAGATAATAATACGCCCCGCCGATAAGGGCGGGGGTATTGTAATTCAAAAAAGGGAACAATATATGCAAGAAGCTTTTAAATTGCTCAGGGACAAGGATACCTACCAAACCTTAGATAAAGATCCCACTGAAATATATAATAAAGAGCTTTATAAAATTTTAAATAAAGCTAAAATAGAGGGTAATATCAATGAAAATGAGTTCAAATTTATATTCAATACTCAGCCAAATATAGCAATTATATACCACCTTCCCAAAATACATAAGGACAGTAAAAATCCACCAGGTAGGCCAATTGTGTCCGGGATAGGATCAATTAGTGATAATCTATCCAAATATGTTGATTTTTACCTTCAACCAATAGTAAAAAATATGAAAGGATATATCAAAGACACAACGGAGGTAATTAGAAGGTTTGAGGGTAAACAATGGGAAGAGGATATGTACTGGCTAACGTGCGACGTTGCTTCCCTTTATACGTGTATACCTCATATCAATGGCACAAACGAGATAAAAAAAGAACTTTTAAAATGGTCAATCCCAATGAAACATATATCTTTTTTAATCGATAGTATTAATTTTATTCTACATCACAACTATTTTATGTTTGAAGATAAATATTATCTACAGACCCAAGGCACAGCGATGGGGACAACATTTGCCCCATCCTATGCTAATCTCTATGTAAATGCGTTTGAGAATAAATACATTTGGCATAATAATCCATTTTCAAGTAATATAGTATCATATGGCAGATACATAGATGATGTCATTATCCTGTGGAAAGGGGATGTGACAGAAATAGATAATTTTATGAAACATATTAATAGTAATGATTTTAATTTAACTTTTACAAATTCATGTTCAAAAGATAAAATAGAATTTTTAGATTTAGTATTGTTTACAGATAATACAGGAAAAATAGCAGTGAAAAACTATAGAAAAAGCACAGATCGAAATAGTTATATACAAGCCAAAAGCGCACATAAAAAATCATGGTTGGACAATGTTCCATATAGTCAATTTTTAAGAATAAAAAGAAATTGTACACATGAAAATGATTTTGAAACAGAAGCGAAAATATTAGAAGATAAATTTTTAGAAAAGGGCTATGAACCAAAACTAATACAAGCAGCAAAAAATAGGGCTATTGCAAAAGAGAGAAATATAAATATTAAATTAGATAAACCAAATGCAATAGGGTCTCATACACACAACAAATTAATAGAACCAGTGAAATTAGATCCACCGAGATTTATAACAACTTATAATGAAGGTTCAAAAAGTTTAGAAAAAATAATTAAAAAACACTGGCCACTGCTTCAATTAGATCCTGTTTTAGGGCCAGCATTGGGGGACAAACCAACTATTAACTATAGGAAAGGCAAAAGCCTTAAGAATATTCTTGCTCCAAGCAAAATAAAACCTATCATTAAGAATAAGGCTAGTGAAACAGGGAACGAAAAAATTGGTACTACCTGGTTGAGTGAATGGAAGGGAACTATGAGATGTGGAAAATCCCGTTGCAATATGTGTAAACATGTCAATAGAGCCCCTACATATTCTAATAGTTCACTAACTGAAACTTTTAACATTTCATTTAGAAGCAACTGTGAATCTATATATGTTGTATACTTATTACAATGTGGGTGCGGCCTACTTTATGTGGGCCGTACGAAACGTCAAATAAGACGGCGAGTTAATGAACACATATATAATATAGAAAAAAAGATGACAAATCACAGTGTCCCTAAACATTTTTTGGAATGCCATAGACATAACCCTAGTTCTCTCAAAGTTCAAGTTATAGATAGAGTCCCTATAACTAAACCTAATCGTCTTTTAGAACTGAGAAAGTTGGAGACCAAGTGGATATATAAATTGAACACATTACAACCTTATGGTCTTAATATAGACATAGATGTAGCAGCGTTTGTATAAAATCTATAGCAAAGATTTTTATATTATTAATACTATTGATCTTATAGAAAATCAATTTTTCATCAATTTTTCAGTTTTTTAATTATATTTTAATAGCATGTTTTTATCGTAGAAAATTTGATTAATTTTTTTAAATAAAATCTTTTTAAATTAATATTAGATTAGATATAAATATAGGTATGCAATTCATTGTGAGATAGATATGTATATATACTTATAAAGCAACTATGGAAAATATAAGATGTATTCTTTAATTAGAATTTATGTTCTGATTGTCAACGAGAAATATAACTCAGAATCACTATTTAATCAACTCTGTAACAATATATTTGATCGCTAATATGTGGTATCTCTGATGAAAAATGTTTATAATTTGTTATAGTTTAGCGTTACATGTTAGTCACATATTGTCCTTAAGTAAGATATACTTTGAGTGTTTTCTTATAACACATACTGCAGAGAAATTGTAGCTTTTTTCATGTGGTTAAAAAACAAACATGTAGGGAGTATGGCATTGGTTCTAAAAACACTCCCTCTATCTTTTGGTTGGCCATTGGTGTGCAATATCACAGAGGACTATTTGGACGTTACAATTGGCCGGACAAACACACCCACGAATCTAATTGGACGCTTGCCCTTTAAAAGTTGAGGGCGGCAAGAGAAACAATACATCTGATTTTATCCTTTGAAAAAGCCCAGCCGCTGACTGGGGGAAACGCGTTAGGAACCGGCAAACAGGTCCGACGCTCAGACTCCAATTTTTGATCCGCTCCCTCCCATTGGCAGACAGGCAGTTAGCAGAGGCATCCGGAAAGCCCTGCTACAGAAGCCGGTATCGTGCATCAACATCCGGGGACACTGACTTTCCTAGGCAGCAGTGTGGAGCGGCTATACAAGTGGAGGAAAGAGAGTTGAACTCTGATTGCCTTTTTAATCTTACTTCTAGTAAGTGCATCAATTTATGTGTGCTAATGTTGTTAATAAAAATCTACACTTGAATCTTTTGTGCGCTCTCTCTCTCTCTTCTTTTTGCATATATATATATATATATATATATATATATATATATATATATATATACATACTCAGACACAGATATATACATACATACATACATTAACATATATACACAAATACACACATATATACATACACACACACATGCATATATTTTATGAATAGTGTACTTAGTGGCAGTTCTATGGGGGTGCTGGGGGAATGCTGTTTACCTCTAACAGCACGTGCAGCATCTAATTGACCTGTGAAGGGCTCCATATTTTATATGTGCTGGGACTTTCTACTGTTTCACCACCTTGTTAGCCCCCAGATATAATGTTCTAGAACCGCCAGTGAGTGACTCCATATACTCTGTATTTCTTGCTGGATAGTTAGTCATTTTTAGAGTTAAAGGGACACTGAACCCAAATTTTTTATTTCGTGATTAGGATAGAGCATGCAATTTTAAACAACTTTTTCATTTACTCCTATTATCAAATGTTCTTCATTCTTTTGCTATCTGTATTTGAAAAAGAAGGCATCTAAGCTTTTTTTTGTTTCAGTACTCTGGACAGCACTTTTTTATTGGTGGATGAATTTATCCACCAATCAGCAAGAACAACCCAGGTTGTTCACCAAAAATGGGCCGGCATCTAAACTTACATTCTTGCATTTCAAATAAAGATACCAAGAGAAAGAAGAAAAAATTGATTAACAGGAGTAAATTAGAAAGTTGCTTAAAATTTCATGCTCTTTCTCAATCACGAAATAATTTTTTTGGGTTCAGTGTCCCTTTAAATGAGTGAAGCTACTTGTTGACAATTTATTATATTCAGTAGTAAATGCTGATGAAATTCCTACAGAATATTAACCCAGAGAACGTCAGTTCTTTCTAACAGATTAAGAAGACTGTTAACCTCTAACCCAGATTTCTCCTCCTCAAAGTTGTAGTGTTCTCACTGCAGCCAATGTAAGTTATTCCTTTGTAATACCCTGGCACCGTTACTTCATTCTCATCTGTCTACTGTTTTACTTCCATGTCTGGTCTAAAGATTATTGTAGATTTTAATGTAATTTTAATAAGGCAGATAACAAGGAGAAAAGTACTGAAGTGTGTGTACACACATACACACACACATCTATATATATACACAAACAGTCCCAAGGGCTCTGCACACACTTATATCACCTATCTGAGGACGGGGCTAATCACCCCGAAACATCTCTCTCTCTCTCTCTCTCTCTCTCTCTCTCTCTCTCTCTCTCTCTCTCTCTCTCTCTCTCTCTCTCTCTCTCTCTCTCTCTCTCTCTCTCTCTCTCTCTCTCTCTCTCTCTCTCTCTCTCTCTCTCTCTCTTTCTCTTTCTCTTTCTCTTTCTCTTTCTCTTTCTCTTTCTCTTTCTCTTTCTCTTTCTCTTTCTCTTTCTCTTTTTTTCTTTCTCTTTTTCTCTTTCTCTTTTTCTCTCTCTTTTTCTCTCTCTTTTTCTCTCTCTTTTTCTCTCTCTTTTTCTCTCTCTCTTTTTCTCTCTCTCTTTTTCTCTTTCTCTTTTTCTCTTTCTCTTTTTCTCTTTCTCTTTTTCTCTTTCTCTTTTTCTCTTTTTCTCTTTCTCTTTTTCTCTTTTTCTCTTTCTCTTTTTCTCTTTCTCTTTTTCTCTTTCTCTTTTTCTCTTTCTCTTTTTTCTCTTTCTCTTTTTTCTCTCTCTCTTTTTCTCTCTCTCTTTTTCTCTCTCTCTTTTTCTCTCTCTCTTTTTCTCTCTCTCTTTTTCTCTCTCTCTTTTTCTCTCTCTCTTTTTCTCTCTCTCTTTTTCTCTCTCTCTTTTTCTCTCTCTCTTTTTCTCTCTCTCTTTTTCTCTCTCTCTTTTTCTCTCTCTCTCTTTTTCTCTCTCTCTTTTTCTCTCTCTCTTTTTCTCTCTCTTTTTCTCTCTCTTTTTCTCTCTCTCTCGTGCTCTTTTACATAAAGGGACAGTCTACTCCAAAATTTCTATTATTTTAAAAGATAGACAACGCCTTTACTACCCATTCCCCCATCTTTGCACAACCAACATTGTTAGATTAACATACTTTATAACATCTAAAACTCTAAATCCCTGCCTGTTTCTAAGCCCCAGCAGGCTGCCTTTTTTCGCAATCCGTTTGATAAGCTTTTCACCTCAAGACTGAGCTAGTTAATGTGTACCATATAGATATGCTGACTCCTGTGGAGTTACAAATGAGACCACACTGATTGGCTAAAATGCAAGTAGTAAATAGCCCTGCGATAAGGGGGCATTCTGCAGAGGCTTAGATACAAGGTAATCACAGAGGTAAAAAGTATATTATCATAACAGTGTTGGTTATGCAAAACTGGGGAATGGGTAATAAAGGGATTATCTATCTTTTTAAACAATCACAATTTTGGAGTAGACTGTCCCTTTAATTATTATCTTATTATTAAGAATTACTAGCACAGAGGGAAAATGTACTATTTCAATCAGTGTTGAAGAAAGGAATATGAGATTTGTACAATTCTCAGGTCAGTTGCCTCATCAAGGATGTCAGCAAGTGTAACTATTGTTTATTGTTATTATTATTATGATGATTATTATTATTAATACTATAGAAAAATAACATAATATGGAAAAATAGAATGTAGCCAATTAACAAGTTAATAGAACATTGTAACCCTAGTAAGAGACATTACACAAAATGAGTCTAACAAAGCATTATACATTACCACATGATTGTCACTACATATAAAGTTATTACCTTTATAGCAAAGTAAAATAACATTTATTGTTGCCTATTTAAAGGTATAGAAAAGAAGTGTCCAAAAATAAGCATGTAAATATTCTACACTGTTCAAACAAGTGCCCTACTCTTGCAAACTTTATTTTCGATTATTATTTAAAGTGAAGGTCAATTTGGATGAATTAGTGCCTGGTTTTTAACAAACCTATTAAAAACAAGGGCACTTTAATTCATCAAAATTGACATTTCACTCCTTTACTTCAAAAAGTAACTTTTTAATCTTGAAAGCCGCTCCAGCGATTCCCCCAGTCATTGGAAGCCTCTTCTTACATCAGAAATGACGAATCCGGCTTCCTACAATCACGGCTTTCCCCCAGGGGGATCATGGCCTGATGCAACGGAGCAAAATGTTGATTTTGATGAATTAAAGTGCCCTTGTTTTTAATAGGTTTATTAAAAACCGGGCACTAATTCATCCAAATTGACCTTCACTTCAATATAGAAAAACATACATTTTAAAACGTCAAATAGTTCCTGGCTGCAGTGTACGATCCGCCCTTTAGAAAAACATAATTTATGTAAGAACTTACCTGATAAATTAATTTCTTTCATAGTGGCAAGAGTACATGAGCTAGTGTCGTATGGGGATATACATTCCTACCAGAAGGGGGCAAAGTTTCCCAAACCTCAAATGCCTATAAATACACCTCCCACCTCACTCATACCTCAGTTTAAAGGGACAGTCTAGTCCAAAATAAACTTTCATGATTCAGATAGAGAATGTAATTTTAAACAATTTTCCAGTTTACTTGTATCACCAATTTTGCTTTGTTCTCTTTGTATTCTTAGTTGAAAGCTAACCCTAGGAGGTTCATATGCTAATTTCTAAGCCCTTGAAGGCCCCCTCTTCTCTCAGGGCATTTTGACAGTTTTTCACCACTAGAGGGTGTTAGTTCATGTGTGTCATATAGTTAACACTGTGTTCATGCACGTGGAGTTCCAGGGAGCCAGCTCTGATTGGCTAAAATGGATGTCTGTCAAAAGAACTGAAATAAGGGGGCAGTTTGCAGAGGCTTAGATACAAGGTAATCACAGAGGTAAAAAGTATATTTATATAACTGCGTTCGTTATGCAAAACTAGGGAATAGGTAATAAAGGAATTATCTATCTTTTTAAACAATAAAAATTCTGATGTAGACTGTCCCTTTAACATATAGTTATCTTAGGCCTAGATTTAGAATTTGGCGGTAGCCGTGAAAACCAGCGTTAGAGGCTCCTAACGCTGGTTTTAGGCTACCGCCGGTATTTGGAGTCAGTCAGGAAAGGGTCTAACGCTCACTTTCCAGCCGCAACTTTTCCATACCGCAGATCCCCTTACGTCAATTGCGAATCCTATCTTTTCAATGGGATCTTTCTAACTCCGGTATTTAGAGTCGTGGCTGAAGTGAGCGTTAGAAATCTAACGACAAAACTCCAGCCGCAGAAAAAAGTCAGTAGTTAAGAGCTTTCTGGGCTAATGCCGGTTTATAAAGCTCTTAACTACTGTGCTCTAAAGTACACTAACACCCATAAACTACCTATACACCCCTAAACCGAGGTCCCCCCACATCGCCGCCACTCTATTACATTTTTTTAACCACTAATCTGCCGACCGCCACCTACGTTATACTTATGTACCCCTAATCTGCTGCCCCTAACACCGCCGACCCCTATATTATATTTATTAACCCCTAACCTGCCCCCCTCAACGTCGCCGCCAGCTACCTATAATAATTAACCCCTAATCTGCCGAGCGGACCGCACCGCTACTATAATAAAGTTATTAACCCCTAATCCGCCTCACTCCCGCCTCAATAACCCTATAATAAATAGTATTAACCCCTAATCTGCCCTCCCTAACATCGCCGACACCTAACTTCAAACATTAACCCCTAATCTGCCTACCGGAGCTCACCGCTATTCTAATAAATTTTTTAACCCCTAAAGCTAAGTCTAACCCTAACACTAACACCCCCCTAAATTAAATATAATTTAAATCTAACAAAATAAATTATCTCTTATTATATAAATTATTCCGATTTAAAGCTAAATACTTACCTGTAAAATAAACGCTAATATAGCTACAATATAAAGAATAATTATATTGTAGCTATTTTAGGATTAATATTTATTTTACAGGTAACTTTGTATTTATTTTAACCAGGTACAATAGCTATTAAATAGTTAAGAGCTATTTAATAGCTAAAATAGTTAAAATAATTACAAAATCACCTGTAAAATAAATCCTCACCTAAGTTACAATTAAACCTAACACTACACTATCAATAAATTAATTAAATACAATATCTACAAATAAATACAATGAAATAAACTAACTAAAGTACAAAAAATAAAAAAGAACTGTTACAAAAAATAAAAAAATATTTACAAACATTAGAAAAATATTACAACAATTTTAAACTAATTACACCTACTCTAAGCCCCCTAATAAAATAACAAAGACCCCCAAAATAAAAAAATGCCCTACCCTATTCTAAATTAAAAAAGTTCAAAGCTCTTTTACCTTACCAGCCCTTAAAAGGGCCCTTTGCGGGGCATGCCCCAAAGAATTCAGCTCTTTTGCCTGTAAAAAAAAACATACAATACCCCCCCCCAACATTACAACCCACCACCCACATACCCCTAATCTAACCCAAACCCCCCTTAAATAAACCTAACACTAAGCCCCTGAAGATCTTCCTACCTTGTCTTCACCATGCCAGGTTCACCGATCGGTCCAGAGTCTTGATCCAAGCCCAAGCGGGGGGCTGAAGAGTGACGTCCATCCTCGGGCTGAAGTCTGGATCCAAGCAGCGGCTGAAGAAATCCATCATCGGGCTGAAGTCGGAAGTCCATCATCGGGATGAAGTCTTCTATCAAGCCGCATCTTCAATCTTCTTTCTTCTGGAGCGGAGCGGAGCCATCTTCTTTCCAACCGACGCGGATCCAACCTCTTCAACCGACGCCTACTCGCCGAATGAAGGTTCCTTTAAGGGACTTCATCCAAGATGGCGTCCCTCGAATTCCAATTGGCTGATAGGATTCTATCAGCCAATCGGAATTAAGGTAGGAAAATTCTGATTGGCTGATGGAATCAGCCAATCAGAATCAAGTTCAATCCGATCAGCCAATAGAATGCAAGCTCAATCTGATTGGCTGATCGGATCAGCCAATCAGATTGAACTTGATTCTGATTGGCTGATTCCATCAGCCAATCAGAATTTTCCTACCTTAATTCCGATTGGCTGATAGAATCCTATCAGCCAATCGGAATTCGAGGGACGCCATCTTGGATGACGTCCCTTAAAGGAACCGTCATTCGTCGGGAAGTCGTCGGTGAAGATGGATGTTCCGCGTCGGCGGGATGAACATGGATCCGGAAGAAAGAAGATTGAAGATGCCGCTTGATAGAAGACTTCAGCCGGATCATGAACCTCTTCAGCTCCCGCTTGGATGAAGACTTCAGTCGGATCATGGACATCTTCAGCCCCCCGCTTGGGCTTGGATCAAGACATCGGAGAAGCTCTTCTGGATCGATCAGTGAACCCGGCGTGGTGAAGATAAGGTAGGAAGATCTTCAGGGGCTTAGTGTTAGGTTTATTTAAGGGGGGGTTAGGGTTAGATTAGGGGTATGTGGGTGGTGGGTTGTAATGTTGGGGGGGTATTGTATGTTTTTTTTTACAGGCAAAAGAGCTGAAATTTTTGGGGCATGCCCCGCAAAGGGCCCTTTTAAGGGCTGGTAAGGTAAAAGAGCTTTGAACTTTTGTAATTTAGAATAGGGTAGGGCATTTTTTTTTATTTTGGGGGTCTTTGTTATTTTATTAGGGGGCTTAGAGTAGGTGTAATTAGTTTAAAATTGTTGTAATTTTTTTCTAATGTTTGTAAATATTTTTTAATTTTTTGTAACTTAGTTCTTTTTTATTTTTTGTACTTTAGTTAGTTTATTTAATTGTATTTATTTGTAGGAATTGTATTTAATTAATTTATTGATAGTGTAGTGTTAGGTTTAATTGTAACTTAGGTTAGGATTTATTTTACAGGTAATTTTGTAATTATTTTAACTATTTTAGCTATTAAATAGTTATTAACTATTTAATAGCTATTGTACCTGGTTAAAATAATTACAAAGTTGCCTGTAAAATAAATATTAATCCTAAAATAGCTACAATGTAATTATAATTTATATTGTAGCTATATTAGGGTTTATTTTACAGGTAAGTATTTAGCTTTAAATAGGAATAAGTTATTTAATAAGAGTTAATTTATTTCGTTAGAATAAAATTATATTTAACTTAGGGGGGTGTTAGGGTTAGAATTAGCTTTAGGGGTTAAAAAATTTATTAGAGTAGCGGTGAGCTCCGATCGGCAGATTAGGGGTTAATACTTGAAGTTAGGTGTCGGCAATGTTAGGGAGGGCAGATTAGGGGTTAATACTATTTCTTATAGGGTTATTGAGGCGGATTAGGGGTTAATACATTTATTATAGTAGCGCTCAGGTCCGGTCGGCAGATTAGGGGTTAATAAGTGTAGTTAGGTGGAGGCGACGTTGGGGGCGGCAGATTAGGGGTTAATAAATATAATATAGGGGTCGGCGGTGTTAGGGGCAGCAGATTAGGGGTACATAGGGATAATGTAAGTAGCGGCGGTTTACAGAGCGGCAGATTAGGGGTTAAAAAAAATATGCAGGTGTCAGCGATAGCGGGGGCGGCAGAATTGGGGTTAATAAGTTTAAGGTTAGGGGTGTTTAGACTCGGGGTACATGTTAGAGTGTTAGGTGCAGACGTAGGAAGTGTTTCCCCATAGGAAACAATGGGGCTGCGTTAGGAGCTGAACGCGGCTTTTTTGCAGGTGTTAGGTTTTTTTTCAGCTCAAACAGCCCCATTGTTTCCTATGGGGGAATCGTGCACGAGCACGTTTTTGAGGCTGGCCGCGTCCGTAAGCACCGCTGGTATCGAGAGTTGCAGTGGCGGTAAATTATGCTCTACGCTCCCTTTTTGGAGCCTAACGCACTGAAAACCCTGCCATTCTGTGAACTCTAAATACCAGCGGTATTTAAAAGGTGCGGCCAGAAAAAAGCACGCGTAGCTAACGCACTCCCTTGGCCGCAAAACTCCAAATCTAGGCGTATGTGAGGTGTAAAAAGCATAAAAAAGGGAAACAGGATAAATAAAGTGCTTTTTATATATATATATATATATAAAAAATCATAACCCCAAAAAATAGTGGGTGGGTCTCATGGACTCTTGCCACTATGAAAGAAATTAATTTATCAGGTAAGTTCTTACTTAAATTATGTTTTCTTTCATGTAAGTGGCAAGAGTCCATGATCTAGTGACGTATGGGATATAATACCCAAGATGTGGAAGTCCACGAGTCACTAGAGAGGAAGGGATAAAATAAAAAAAGCTATTTTCGCTGAGAAATTAAATCCAAAAAATAATTAAGTTTTCTTAAAAATGTCAAACTCAAATCATAGGCACTAGAATCAAACTGAGACAACTGCCTGAAGAACCTTTCTACCAAAGGCTGCTTCCGAGGAAACAAACACAACAAAATGGTAACATTTTGTAAATGTATGCAAAGAAGACCAAGTTGCTGCTTTGCAAATTTGATCAACTGAAGCTTCATTCTTGAAAGCCCAAGATGTCGTGACTAATCTAGAAGAATGAGCCTCCAAATAGGCTTTGTTAATCAAAAGCTTCAACCAAGATGCCAAGGATATGGCAAAGACTTTCTGACCTTTTCTGGAACCAGAAAAAATAACAAATAGACTAGAAGTCTTTCTGAAATCTTTAGTAGCCTCAACATAATATGTCAAAGCTCTTACCACATCCAAGGAATGTAAAGACCTTTCAAGAGTATTCTTAGGATTAGGACACAAGGAAGTAACAATAATTTCCCTATTGATGTTGTTAGAATCCACAACCTTTGGTAAGAATTTAAACGAAGTCCGCAAAACAGCTTTATCTTGATAGAAAATCAGATAAGGAGACTCGAAAAAGAGAGATCAGACAATTCAGAAACTCTTCTAGCAGAAGAGATAGCCAAAAGAAATAAAACTTTCCAAGAAAGTAGTTTAATATCCAAAGAATGCATAGGCTCAAAAGAAAAGGAGCCTGCAAAATCTTTAAAACCAAATTGAGACTCCAAGTAGGAGAAATTAATTAAATAACAGGCTAGATATGAATTAAAGCCTGAACAAAACAGTGAATATCAGGAAGCTTAGCAATCTTTCTATTAAATAAGACAGAAAGAGCAGAGATTTGTCCTTTCAAAGTATTTGCAGACAAACCTTTATCCAAACCATCCTGAAGAAACTGTAAAATCCTAGGAATTTCTAAATGAATGCCAAGAATAATCATGAATGGAACCCCAAGAAATATAGGTTTTCCAAACCCTATGATAAATCTTACTTGAAACAGACTTACGAGCCTGTATCATAGCGTTAATTACTGAGTCAGAGACTAAGTCTATGACTAAGAACTAAGCATTCAATTTCCATGCTTTCAAATGTAGAGATTTGAGATCCTGATGGAGAACTGGGCCTTGAGACAAAAGGTCTGGTCTTATAGGAAGTGACCAAGGCTGGCAACTGGACATTTGGACAAGGTCCGCATACCAGAACCTGTGAGGCCATGCTGGTGCTATCAGAAACACATAAGATTGTTCCATTATGATCTTTGAGATCACTCCCAGAGGTGAAAAAAATGTAAGCAGGTTGGTAAAACCATGGAACTGCAAGAGCATTCAACATTTCTGCCTAAAGATCTCTGGACCTGGAGAGGTATCTGGGAAGATTCTTGTTTAGATGAGAGGCCATCAGATCTATGTTTGGAAAACCCTACATCTGCACAATCTGATAGAACACATCTGGATTGAGAGACTACTCCCCGGATGTAGAATCTTACGGCTGAGATAATCCACTTCCAAATTGTCTACACCTGGTATATGAATCACAGTGATTAGACAAGAATTGGATTCTGCCCAAGAAAGTATTAGAGATACTTATTTTATTTCTAGGGCACTGCGAGTCCCCCCTTGATGATTGACATATGCCACTGTTGTGACATTGTCTGTTTGAAATTGAATATACGATTCTCTCTTTAATAGACGCCAAACCTGAAGAGCTCTGAAAATAACACAGAGTTCTAAAATATAGATTGGTAATGTCAGTATATAGCCGGGTTATAATACAATATATTTAATAATTATCCTTTAAACTAAACCCCAATAAAATGCATATACAAAACCATAAAATATAAAATTCCTAAGTTCTTTTTATTAGTTAATATTTATAGACACATTGAAATATATTTGTAGAAGAACAGATATGAATCAATACTATACACGTTTGAATTATTAAAATATGCTATGCAAAGATCATAAAAGTTGCCTTATTCACAATAGTCTCCCAAATCAGAGTTGCATTTAAAATACCACAATGAGGCCAGTATCTGAGCCACTAATCTCCAGACTGTACAATCAGCTATTTAGCCACAATTTATCCTATATAATTCTAATTTAAAACATCAGAAATTGTATATATTATTTGTGCCAACAACCAAACTCCTATGCCAATTTATCTAAGCTGAAATAAATTCTTAGTTACTTACAATTAAGACCAATTCTAAGATATATATCTATATTTGCAAAGATCAATTACTTAGCACTAAGGATTTGTTTTAAAATACACAGGCTATGAAATACAAGGTTAAAATACAATTTATACCTTTAAGTCTGCTACCTACTGCAACAATGGATGTTTGTTTTAAAATTTTACCTATATTTAGCAACCTCTTAATACTTTACCAAATCGATATTCAACTTCCAGTATTTCTCAACAGGTCCAATTTCACCTCAGAATACAAAAGGGGAGTTTTGCAATGTGGAGAAGTAAGGATAGCTATAATGCCTTTTTGTAACTGTATTTCAAACGCAGCCAATTTCATTTACCAGTTAGCAGACAGACAGCAGCCCCTACTATCCTATGCTTGGGGTTTTATCATGTGATATAACCCCACCCCTTTTTGTTTTGTACCATCATTGGTGAATTGGTTTGGGAGGCCCTTCTAGATGAACATCTCATTGGACACCTGGGAGGTCTTATTGGATTGGCCCTG
The DNA here is from genome assembly GCF_027579735.1 of Bombina bombina. Lineage (NCBI taxonomy): Eukaryota > Metazoa > Chordata > Amphibia > Anura > Bombinatoridae > Bombina > Bombina bombina. The sequence continues at coordinate 298,478,131 of NC_069506.1, read as the reverse complement.
GGAAATTTAATTTTTAACAGCCAAAGGCTTTTTGGCTGCAATACTGGAGTTTGGCCATCGGGGGCAGCAGACAGACAAACAGTATCATTTTAATTGTTTCTATACAGTAAAAAAAATATTTCTTAAAAAAAATGTTCATTTAAAATGCCATAATTTCTTTATTTTAATAAGTTACATGTTCAAATACACATGGGTCACACAGTATCATTCTATGAAACAATTTAAAGGATTATAATATCTTCATCCTGGATTCAATTTCCTGCTTCAGCCATCCGCTCAACATCACATACATGCTTTGGGATCAGCAAATATATGTGGTTTTCACACAATTATATCTACATTGGATTATTATCCCATACAGATTAATATTTCATATCTGTATGTTTCTTTTTAAGTGTATAAAACACATAGGATATTATTTAAAGTACCAATTATCTGTGTACTCACTAGGTGCTTGAAATGAAAGAAATAATTGTTAGAAATGTTAAACATTCATATATCTATTTGCAATATTTATCCATCTCAGCAAATATTTATCTAATATAAAATTTTATTTGTCTCTGCTTCTTAGGTACCCAATCTCCCCATTTCATATGAAACCCAGCATTTTACACATTGTTTTACAAGAAACAAAATTATACCAGCTATATATAAAAAAAATAATTGAATTCAAAATAGCTACACTGTAAACATGTTTTTTTTTTTTGTTTTTTTTTTCTTGGCCAAACTTCCATTATCTAGAATTTGTGGATTCAAACATATTAGGGGCCCCATATCTTTGCATGTACTTAAGCCATGTCTGATAAGTTGATCACTCATCTTGGTATACACATCTGAGGGGTTTCAAAATGCTAATTTCGCTTTTGAAGTAACTGTCTGTTAGCTCATAATATGTTAGCTTATCAGGAAATAGTACAGAACTTTGTCTGCAACAGAGGTTGGTGGTCTAAGACCTGGAATAAACAGCCATGTAGATGACTATAATTTTTTTTTTTTTAAACAATCTGTTTTTCTATACAACAGTCTAAGCCTTTGTTCTTTTCTGAGATAACTATGCAAATAGTTTCTTTGATGAGTGAGAGAAGGGTTTTTTGTCCACACAGTGACCTTTTGGAGTTTTACAAATAAAATGAATTATCTGGTGTATACAACCATCTATATATATATATTAAATAATAATATGTATATATATATATATATATATATATAATTTAATAACATTCACAGATCGTCTGACAGTAACCTCGCCTCTCGAGGATTCCAAACTCCTTGTGCTGTGAGAGAACCCCAAACAGCTCCCCAACCTAAGAGAGGTGCATCTGTTGTGATCACAGTCCAGGTAGGACAAACAAAGGAGGCCCCTTAAACAATAAGGTGATGGTAACCACCAAGTCAGAGTGGAGAGTTGGGATTTAAGTATATCAGTTGCGATAACTGAGTATAATCCCTGCACCATTGGTGCAACATGCAAAACTGTAGAAGTCTCATATGAAAACAAGCAAAAAGGATCGCTTTCGATGCTGCAATCATGAGACCTAAAACTTCCGTGCACATAGCCACTGAAGCGAATGATAATTAAGAGACTAAAGGTTTAGACAAGCTGAAACCAATCTCAAACGTCTCTTTTCTGTGAGATTCAGTGTCCATGACTCTATCCCTATCTGGAAATCTATTGAGTTAGTACCAAGACATCATCCATATAAGGAAACACCGCAATACCCCGCTCTCTCATTACATAAAGAAGGGCACCTAAAACTATTAAGAATATTCTTGGTGCTGTTGCAAGGCCAAACTGAAGAGCGACAAATTGGTAATGCTTGTTTAGAAAAGAGAATCTCAGAAAATGATAGTGATCTGGATGAATCGGGTTGTGAAGGTAAGCGTCCTGTAAGTCTTTTGTGGACATGAAGTGACCTTGCTGAACAAAAGGCAGAATAGTCCTTATAGTCACCATCTTGAAAGTTGGGCCTCTTACAAAACCATTTAAAGTTTTCAGATCCAAAATAGGTCTGAAAGAATTTTCCTTCATAGGTACAATGAATAGATTTTGAATAAAAAAAACAATCCTTGTTCCTGCTGTGGAACTGGGAAAAATTACCCCTGAAAGTTCTAGATCTGAAACACATTTTAGAAAGACTTGAGGTTTTACTGGGTTTTTGGTTACATGGGTAAGAAAGAATCTTCCCAAAGGAAGTCTTATTTTGAATTCTATTCGACACCCCTAAGAAATTAAATTCTGAATCCACTGATTTTAGAAAGAGTCTGTCCAAACTCTTTGAAATAGCTTTAGTCTGCCCCCTACCAGAAGAACTGGCTTGAGGGCCGCACCTTCATATAGGTTTAAGGGCAGGATTTGGTTTCTTATAAGGCTTGGACTTATTCCAATTCGGAGATGGTCTCCAATTAGAGCCAGAGGCCTTAGGCGATGGAGTGGTTTTCTGTTCTCTATTCTGACGAAAGGAACGAAAACGATTCGGAGCTTTAAATTTACCCTTCGATTTCTTGTCTTGGGGCAGAAAAACTCCCTTACCCCCAGTAACAGTGGAGATAATAGAATCCAATTGTGAACCAAAAAGATTTTTACCTTGAAAAGAGAGAGATAATAATCTAGGTTTATACACAAGGGGGCCTATTTATTATGATGCGAGCGGACATGATCCGATATTGCGGATCATGTCTGCTACACATCGATAAATGCTGACAGCGTATTTATCATTGCACCAGCAGTTCT
>NC_069506.1:298465400-298470400 GCF_027579735.1 Bombina bombina | reverse complement strand
TGATATTTGAAGGATATTCTTGCTCCCTGTTATCTAGAAGTCAAACCCATTGGGGCAAATTGGTTTAAAAAGTCTACCACAGGTTTTTCAGGTGCAATAGGAAGGGTTGTAATACCTGTCCCTTAATCTCGATGGATAATAAAAAATATAACCTCCATGGTTAATGGTTTTAAGAAAATTATTAATTACAATTTGAATTGCCACTCGAAATATGTGGTCTATGAATTAGAGCAGGGTTCTTCAAAAATTTTCCCCCAAGACCCAGTGCCATGATACCACATACCTTTGGGACCCAATTTTTATACAAGGTCTGAAAATTTCTTAGAAATAAACAACATGATAGCTGCAATTTTTGGCAAAGAGACTAAAATATGTGCATGCTTTATTCCTGATTGTAGTCAAATTTGAAAGCGTTGTAAAACGTTAATAACACACACACTCTCATACAACCACACACTCTCATACAACACACACCACACACTCTCATACAACACACACCCCACACACTCTCATACACAACACACGCACAGCACACAACAACAATCTCATAGAATACACCACACACACTCCTACAACCACACATGTTGGAACAGTGTAAAAACATAGAAAAGGAGATATAATCCCATGGAGTAACAGACCACTTTAGGGAATTTCACAATAATGATTCCTCTTGTCTCAAGTTTAAGGCAATTGAACAGGTCGTTTGAAAACGAAAGAAGAGGAAACAGACTACTTAGCTTAGACAGCCTAAGAATATTGGATCCAAGCTTTACAAACTATGAAACCCCTGGGATGAACAGGAACTTGATATTCAGGCCTTTCTCCTTTAAGCATAATTCATATGGAATTTATATTAGATTAAAATATTATTTTCCTCTAGTCATTAATTTCTTCTCCTCCTTTATTCATACCCTGTAAAGGAATCTAATAGACATAAATTTAAAAGTGTTCATCTAGTCATTTCCTTTTTATATATATTTTACTAATAACTTAATAGATATGAATTTCAAGTGTTTATATAGTTGGTCTTCTTATTTATTAGCATGTTTTAAATCTATTTATTTATTTTTTGTTCATGAAGTATTGTTGTAGTTATAATATGCAACATATGAATTGCTGTTTAGGATAAGTTTTCATATCTTTTTGTTATATTACTTTGAATAATTGATTACGATCGCTTTAATTATACATCAGGATTTTATATGTTCAATGACTTAGATCCCCTGTTCAATAGTGGATCACTTTGTAACTGCTATTTTTATGTAAATAATGCAAATAATGTTAAATTCTTTTTTTGTATTAGTTGCCTTCACCGTGGCTTTAAGGTGTTCTGTAGCCATGTTCTTTCTTTTGCGTGCTTATTCATAATAGAACCGACCTGCGCTTGGTGGTCAGATATGAAGCCTCTGATGAAGTGGTTACATCCATGAACGCGTTAGGCCACGCCCACCCTTTTACGCCAAGGGCAGGATGCCGAAAATCCGAACTTGCTACTCATGAGCGGTTCAAAGTTTTTACATTGTTGCCACACTGCTTGTGGTATTTATTGTATCTGGATTGGGACTCTCTTGGTCAAAATTCAATAGACCACACAGCAAACTATCTGAATCTATAGAGCTGAAGACAGACGCATACAGTCTTTTTACATGGACAAGTGTGACTCTATTTTTCTTACCTACACCTACTGTGGGGGGATTATGTGTTTCTTTTATTATTTTTTTATTAAACATGATAACACTATGAGGAGATTTTTTGTACGCTTTTTCCTACAGATTTAATTAATATATATATATATATATATATATATATATATATATATATATATATATATATTTACAGTGTGTAGCAAAATAACACAGGATGTGCAAAGTTTCTTATCTTTGTATTCCATAGTTATGGTGCACATAACACTCAGTGTATTGTATTGAATATAATCTACAAGAACAAGTATATTTTAACATACACCGACAGCAATCAGTGCCCATCGGCTTGTTCTGAGTTTGTTTGTTCTGCAGTAATTAGAGAAATCTACTAAAGAAAATCAACCATGTTTCTTTCATGATTCAGATAGAACATACAATTTTACACAACTTTCTTTCCAATTTACCTATATTATCTAATGTACTTTGTTCTTTTGGTATCTTTTGTTAATGGAGCAGCCATGCACTTCTCAGAGAACTCGGGTTCAGCCTGTTATCTTATTGCATTACTTATCTCTTATTACATTACATATCTCTTATTAAATCACATATATCTTATTAAATTACATATCTTTTTACATTAGATATATCTGATTGCATTACATATATCTTATTACATAACATATCTTATTACATTATATATCTTATTGCATTACATATCTTATTGCATTACATATATCTTATTGCATTACATATATCTTATTGTATTACATATATCTTATCACATTACTTATATCTTATTGCATTTCATATCTTATTGCATTACATGTATCTTATTACATTACATATCTTTTTGTATTACATATCTCTTATTGCATTACACATCTTATTGCAATACATATCTCTTATTGCAATACATATCTCTTATTACACATCTTATTACATTACATATCTTATTGTATTACATATATCATTGCATTACATATATCTGATTGCATTACATATATTATTGCATCACATATCTTATTGCATTAAGCTGCTGGTTCATGGCTTACTTTATTGCATCTAGGCCTCTGTGTGTTGGACATGCAAAGTCTGTTACATTGAGGAGAGAAGTAAGAAATGGTTCCTTAATGTTAAGGTGCTTTGTGTTCCAGATCCATTAACCCCTTTATATTGTCCCTTATCTTCTGACAGATTGCATCAGTAATTCGGAAACTCTTCCTCTAAACGTGTGGTCATCAGCTGAGGCTATGGAGAAATCTGATGAGCGGACTGAGGTTGTCCTGTTATCCACTGGTTCCTTCAACCCAATCACCATGATGCATCTACGAATGTTTGAGCTAGCAAGAGATTACCTGCATGACACAGGTACATGGCTTTGAGCTAGCAAGAGATTACCTGCATGACACAGGTACATGGCTTTGAGCTAGCAAGAGATCACCTGCATGACACAGGTACAAGGCTTTGAGCTAGCAAGAGATTACCTGCATGACACAGGTACATGGCTTTGAGCTAGCAAGAGATTACCTGCATGACACAGGTACATGGCTTTGAGCTAGCAAGAGATCACCTGCATGACACAGGTACATGGCTTTGAGCTAGCAAGAGATCACCTGCATGACACAGGTACATGGCTTTGAGCTAGCAAGAGATCACCTGCATGGCACAGGTACATGGCTTTGAACTAGCAAGAGATCACCTGCATGACACAGGTACATGGCTTCCAACTAGCAAGAGATCACCTGCATGACACAGGTACATGGCTTTTGAGCCAGCAAGAGATCACCTGCATGACACAAGTACATGGGTTTTGAGCTAGCAAGAGATCACCGCATTACACAGGTACACAGGTTTGAGCTAGCAAGAGATCACCTGCATGACACATATATATGGGTTTGAGCTAGCAAGAGATCACCTGCATGACACATATATATGGGTTTGAGCTAGCAAGAGATCACCTGCATGACACATATAAATGGGTTTAAGCTAGAAAGAGATCACCTGCATGACACATATATATGGGTTTGAGCTAGCAAGAAATCACCTGCATGACACATATACAGTTAGGTCCGTAAATAATTGGACACTGACACAATTTTCATAATTCTGGCTCTGTACGCCACCACAATGGATTTGAAATTCAACAACCGAGATGCAATTGAAGTGCAGACTTTCATCTTTAATTTAAGGGGTTAAACAAAAATAATGTATGAAACATTTAGGAATAGAAACCATTTTCATGCGCAGTCCTCTTATTTCAGGGACTCAAATGTAATTGGACAAATGAACACAATCATAAATTAAATGTTCATTTTTAATACTTTGTCGAGAATCCTTTGCAGGCAATGACTGCTTGAAGTCTGGAACGCATGAACATCACCAAACGCTGGGTTTCCTCCTATGTGATGCTTTGCCAGGCCTTTACTGCAGCTGCCTTCAGTTGTTTGTTCGCGGGTCTTTCTGCCTTAAGTTTTGCCTTCAACAAGTTAAATGCATGTTTGATCGGGTTGAGATCAGGTGATTGACTCGGCCATTGCAGAATATTCCACTTTTTTGCCTTAAAAAACTCCTGGGTTGCTTTCACAGTATGTTTTGGGTCATTGTCCATCTGTAAAATCAACTTTGCTGAATTTAGCTGAATCTGAGCAGACAATATATCCCTACAAACTTCAGAAACAGTCCGGGTGCTTATGTCTTCTGTCACATCATCAATGAACACTAGTGACCCAGTGCCGTTGGAAGCCATGCATGCCCATGCCATCACACTGCCTCCATCCTGTTTTACAGATGATGTGGTATGCTTCGGATCATGAGCAGTTACAAGCCCTTCTCCATACTTTTTTCTTTATACCATTCTGGTACAGGTTGATGTTAGTTTCATCTGTCAAAATAATGCTGTTCCAGAACTGGGCTGGCTTTTTTAGATATTTTTTGGCAAAGTCTAATCTGGCCTTTCTAAGATTGAGACTTATGAATGGTTTGCACCTTCTGGTGAACCCTCTGTATTTGCTCTTGTGAAGTCTTTTCTTTATGGTAGACTTGGATAATGATAAGCCTACTTTCTGGAGAGTGTTCTTCACTTTGCTGGATATTGTGAAAGGTTTTTTTCTTTACCATGGAAAGGATCCTACGATCATCCACCACTGTTGTCTTCCGTGGACACCCAGGTCTTTTTGTGTTGCAGAGCTCACCAGTGCGTTCTTTTTTTTTTCTCAGAATGTACCAAACTGTTGATTTGACCACTCCTAATGTTCCTGCTATCTCTCTGATGGATTTCTTTTTTTTCCAGCCTAAGGATGGACTGTTTCACTTTCATTGAGAGCTCCTTTGAACGTATAGTGTGGGTTCACAGCAACA
>NC_069506.1:298402123-298462123 GCF_027579735.1 Bombina bombina | reverse complement strand
TATATGAAAACAATATATGAGGGAGTACAGGTGGTCTCTAAGCGCAGCACGAGAGCCCTATACGAGGGTATGTGGGCAGCACATGAGAGCCCTATACGAGGGTATGTGGGCAGCACATGAGAGCCCTATACAAGGGTATGTGGGCAGCACATGAGAGCCCTATACAAGGGTATGTGGGCAGCACATGAGAGCCCTATACAAGGGTATGTGGGCAGCACATGAGAGCCCTATACAAGGGTATGTGGGCAGCACATGAGAGCCCTATACAAGGGTATGTGGGCAGCACATGAGAGCCCTATACAAGGGTATGTGGGCAGCACATGAGAGCCCTATACAAGGGTATGTGGGCAGCACATGAGAGCCCTATACAAGGGTATGTGGGCAGCACATGAGAGCCCTATACAAGGGTATGTGGGCAGCACATGAGAGCCCTATACAAGGGTATGTGGGCAGCACATGAGAGCCCTATACAAGGGTATGTGGGCAGCACATGAGAGCCCTATACAAGGGTATGTGGGCAGCACATGAGAGCCCTATACGAGGGTATGAAGGCGGTACATCAGAGCAATACATGAGAGAAATATATAAGGGTATGAGGGCAGTACATGAGGGTTGTACTTAAGAGCAATACATGAGAGAAACATATAAGGTATGTGGGCAGTACAAGAGTAATATATGAGGACAGTACATAAAAGAATGAGTACAGTGGGCAGTACAAGAGAGCTATACACGAGGGTATGAGGGCAGTACAAGAGAGCTATACACGAGGGTATGAGGGCAGTACAAGAGAGGTATACACGAGGGTATGAGGGCATTACAAGAGAGCTATACACGAGGGTATGAGGGCATTACAAGAGAGATATACACGAGGGCATTACAAGAGAGATATACATGAGGGCATTACAAGAGAGATATACATGAGGGCATTACAAGAGAGATATACATGAGGGCATTACAAGAGAGATATACATGAGGGCATTACAAGAGAGATATACATGAGGGCATTACAAGAGAGATATACATGAGGGCATTACAAGAGAGATATACATGAGGGCAGTACAAGAGAGATATACATGAGGGCAGTACAAGAAAGCTATACATGAGGGTAGTACAAGAAAGCTATACACAGGGGTATAAGAGCAGTACAAGAGAGCTATACACGAGGGTATGAGAGCAGTACAAGAGAGCTATACACAGGGGTATAAGGGCAGTACAAGAGAGCTTAACACAAGGGTATGAGGGCAGTACAAGAGAGTATGTAAGAGCACTATATAACGGTATGTGGGCAGTAAATGAGAGCAATATATGAGGGCAGTACATCAGGGTAAAAGGGCAGTACATCAGGATAAGAGCACTATATGAGGTATGAGGGCAGTACATGAGAGCAATATATGAGGGCAGTACATGAGAGCAATATATGAGTACAGTATATGAGAGCAATATATGAGTACAGTATATGAGAGCAATATATGAGTACAGTATATGAGAGCAATATATCAGAACAGTATGAGAGCAATATATCAGAACAGTATGAGAGCAATATATCAGAACAGTATGAGAGCAATATATGAGTACAGTATATGAGAGCAATATATGAGTACAGTATATGAGAGCAATATATGAGTACAGTATATGAGAGCAATATATGAGAACAGTATGAGAGCAATATATCAGAACAGTATGAGAGCAATATATCAGAACAGTATGAGAGCAATATAGGAGTACAGTATATGAGAGCAATATATCAGAACAGTATGAGAGCAATATATCAGAACAGTATGAGAGCAATATAGGAGTACAGTATATGAGAGCAATATATGAGAACAGTATATGAGAGCAATATATGAGAACAGTATGAGAGCAATATATGAGAACAGTATGAGAGCAATATATGAGAACAGTATGAGAGCAATATATGAGAACAGTATGAGAGCAATATATGAGAACAGTATGAGAGCAATATATGAGTACAGTATATGAGAGCAATATATGAGTACAGTATATGAGAGCGATATATGAGGACAGTATATGAGAGCGATATATGAGGACAGTATATGAGAGCGATATATGAGGACAGTATATGAGAGCAATATATGAGGACAGTATATGAGAGCAATATATGAGGACAGTATATGAGAGCAATATATGAGGACAGTATATGAGAGCAATATATGAGTACAGTATATGAGAACAGTATATGAGAACAGTATATGAGAACAGTATATGAGAACAGTATATGAGAACAGTATATGAGAACAGTATATGAGAACAGTATATGAGAACAGTATATGAGAACAGTATATGAGGACAGTATATGAGGACAGTATATGAGAGCAATATATGAGGGCAGTACAGGAGAGCAATATATGAGGGCAGTACAGGAGAGCAATATATGAGGGCAGTACAGGAGAGCAATATATGAGGGCAGTACAGGAGAGCAATATATGAGGGCAGTACATTAGGGTATGGGGGCAGTACATGAGAGCAATATATGAGGACAGTATATGAGAGCAATATATGAGGACAGTACATGAGAGCAATATATGAGTACAGTACATGAGAGCAATATATGAGTACAGTACATGAGAGAAATATATGAGTACAGTACAAGAGAGAAATATATGAGGACAGTATATGAGAGCAATATATGAGGGCAGTACATTAGGGTATGAGGGCAGTACATGAGAGCAATATATGAGGGTATGTATAATATGGGCAGTACATGAGAGCAATATATGAGGTATGGGTGCAGTACATTAGGGTTTGAGGGCAGTTACCGGAGGACACCGGACGATCCGCTTTAAGCCGGCCACACTCCCTTTCTGCCGCCCAGATGAAGACTCAAACAAAGAGAGCAGTAGCGGCTCTAGACTAGGCCCTGATGCCCACCTCTAGCACTCACCTGACACGCCGCAGCTCAGCTTCCAGGGCCGCCCGGCTCCTTTCCCGCTGTCCGGTGTCTCCGGCCTGTACGCGGTGCTCAGGTTGAGGCGGCCGCTTTCCGCCACTGTTTGGGAGTCACCGGCCGGGAAGGAGGTAACAGGAGGCGGTGCCTGAGCTAAGGGAGGAGCCGGCACACACTGTGTGACCCGGAGAGAGAGGGCTCTGTGTGTGAGAGAGGGCAGGGAGGGACCCCAGAGAGACACAGCAGCAGCTCAATATAGTGCCCAGGGGTGTTACTATGTGTGAGAGGGCAGGGACCCCAGAGAGACACAGTAGCAGCTCAATATAGTGCCCAGGGGTGTTACTATGTGTGAGAGGGCAGGGACCCCAGAGAGACACAGTAGCAGCTCAATATAGTGCCCAGGGGTGTTACTATGTGTGAGAGGGCAGGGACCCCAGAGAGACACAGTAGCAGCTCAGTACTGTGTGCCCAGTGGTGTTCCTTTGTGAGAGGGCAGGGACCCCGGAGAGACACAGCAGCAGCTCAGTATAGTGTGCCTAGGGGTGTTACTGTTACTATGTATGTGAGAGGGCAGGGACCCCAGAGAGACACAGCAGCAGCTCAGTATAGTGTGCCTAGGGGTGTTACTGTGTGTGAGAGGGCAGGGACCCCAGAGAGACACAGTGGCAGCTCAGTATAGTGTGCCTAGGGGTGTTTACTGTTACTGTGCATGTGAGAGGGCAGAGACCCAGGGCCCAGAGAGACACAGTAGCAGCTCAGTATAGTGTGCCTAGGGGTGTTACTGTGTGTGAGAGAGGTCAGAGACCCCAGAGAGACACAGCAGCAGCTCAGTATAGTGTGCCTAGGGGTGTTACTGTGTGTGAGAGGGCAGGGACCCCAGAGAGACACAGTAGCAGCTCAGTATAGTGTGCCTAGGGGTGTTTACTGTTACTGTGTGTGTGTGAGAGGGCAGGGACCCCAGAGAGATACAGCAGCATCTCAGTATAGTGTGCCTAGGGGTGTTACTGTGTGAGAGGGCAGAGAGACACAGTAGCAGCTCAGTACTGTGTGCCTAGGGGTGTTACTGTGTGTGTGAGAGGGCAGAGACCCCAGAGAGACACAGTAGCAGCTCAGTATAGTGTGCCTAGGGGTGTTACTGTTACTGTGTGTGTGAGAGGGCAGAGACCCCAGAGAGACACAGCAGCAGCTCAGTACTGTGTGCCCAGTGGTGTTACTTTGTGTGAGACGGCAGAGACCCCTGATAGACACAGTAGCAGCTCAGTATAGTGTGCCCAGGGGTGTTACTGTTACTGTGTGTGTGAGAGGGCAGAGACCCCAGAGAGACACAGTAGCAGCTCAGTATAGTGTGCCTAGGGGTGTTACTGTGTGTGTGAGAGGGCAGAGACCCCAGAGAGACACAGTAGCAGCTCAGTATAGTGTGCCTAGGGGTGTTTACTGTTACTGTGTGAGAGAGGGCAGAGACCCCAGAGAGACACAGTAGCAGCTCAGTATAGTGTGCCTAGGGGTGTTTACTGTTACTGTGTGTGAGAGAGAGCAGAGACCCCAGAGAGACACAGTAGCAGCTCAGTATAGTGTGCCTAGGGGTGTTTACTGTTACTGTGTGTGTGAGAGGGCAGAGACCCCAGAGAGACACAGTAGCAGCTCAGTATAGTGTGCCTAGGGGTGTTACTGTTACTGTGTGTGAGAGGGCAGAGACCCCAGAGAGACACAGTAGCAGCTCAGTATAGTGTGCCTAGGGGTGTTACTGTGTGTGAGAGGGCAGAGACCCCAGAGACACACAGCAGTAGCTCAGTATAGTGTGCCTAGGGGTGTTTACTGTTACTGTCTGTGTGAGAGGGCAGAGAGACAAAGCAGCAGCTCAGTACTGTGTGTCTAGGGGTGTTACTGTTACTGTGTGTGTGAGAGGGCAGAGACCCCAGAGAGACACAGCAGCAGCTCAGTATAGTGTGCCTAGGGGTGTTACTGTGTGTGTGAGAGGGCAGAGACCCCAGAGAGACACAGTAGCAGCTCAGTATAGTGTGCCTAGGGGTGTTTACTGTTACTGTGTGTGTGAGAGGGCAGAGACCCCAGAGAGACACAGTAGCAGCTCAGTATAGTGTGCCTAGGGGTGTTTACTGTTACTGTGTGTGAGAGGGCAGAGACCCCAGAGAGACACAGCAGTAGCTCAGTATAGTGTGCCTAGGGGTGTTTACTGTTACTGTGTGTGTGAGAGGGCAGAGACCCCAGAGAGACACAGCAGCAGCTCAGTATAGTGTGCCTAGGGGTGTTTACTGTTACTGTGTGTGAGAGGGCAGAGACCCCAGAAAGACACAGTAGCAGCTCAGTATATTGTGTCTAGGGGTGTTACTGTGTGTGTGAGAGGGCAGAGACCCCAGAGAGACACAGTAGCAGCTCAGTATAGTGTGCCTAGGGGTGTTACTGTTACTGTGTGTGTGAGAGGGCAGAGAGACACAGTAGCAGCTCAGTATAGTGTGCCTAGGGGTGTTACTGTGTCTGTGAGAGGGCAGAGACCCCAGAGAGACACAGTAGCAGCTCAGTATAGTGTGCCTAGGGGTGTTTACTGTTACTGTGTGTGTGAGAGGGCAGAGACCCCAGAGAGACACAGTAGCAGCTCAGTATAGTGTGCCTAGGGGTGTTACTGTTACTGTGTGTGAGAGGGCAGAGACCCCAGAGAGACACAGCAGCAGCTCAGTATAGTGTGCCTTGGGGTGTTACTGTTACTGTGTGTGAGAGGGCAGAGACCCCAGAGAGACACAGTAGCAGCTCAGTATAGTGTGCCCAGGGGTGTTACTGTTACTGTGTGTGTGAGAGGGCAGAGACCCCAGAGAGACACAGTAGCAGCTCAGTATAGTGTGCCTAGGGGTGTTACTGTTACTGTGTGTGTGAGAGGGCAGAGACCCCAGAGAGACACAGCAGCAGCTCAGTATAGTGTGCCTAGGGGTGTTACTGTTACTGTGTGTGAGAGGGCAGAGACCCCAGAGAGACACAGCAGCAGCTCAGTATAGTGTGCCTAGCGGTGTTACTGTGTGTGAGAGGGCAGAGACCCCAGAGAGACACAGCAGCAGCTCAGTATAGTGTGCCTAGGGGTGTTTACTGTTACTGTGTGTGAGAGGGCAGGGACCCCAGAAAGACACAGTAGCAGCTCAGTATAGTGTGCCTAGTGGTGTTTACTGTTACTGTGTGTGAGAGGGCAGGGACCCCAGAGAGACACAGTAGCAGCTCAGTATAGTGTGCCTAGGGGTGTTACTGTTACTGTGTGTGAGAGGGCAGAGACCCCAGAGAGACACAGTAGCAGCTCAGTACTGTGTGCCCAGGGGTGTTACTGTGTGTGTGAGAGGGCAGAGACCCCAGAGAGACACAGTAGCAGCTCAGTATAGTGCCCAGGGGTGTTACTGTGTGTGTGAGAGGGCAGAGACCCCAGAGAGACACAGTAGCAGCTCAGTATAGTGTGCCTAGGGGTGTTTACTGTTACTGTGTGTGTGAGAGGGCAGAGACCCCAGAGAGACACAGTAGCAGCTCAGTATAGTGTGCCTAGGGGTGTTTACTGTTACTGTGTGTGTGAGAGGGCAGAGACCCCAGAGAGACACAGTAGCAGCTCAGTATAGTGTGCCTAGGGGTGTTACTGTTACTGTGTGTGAGAGAGGGCAGGGACCCCAGAGAGACACAGTAGCAGCTCAGTATAGTGTGCCTAGGGGTGTTTACTGTTACTGTGTGTGTGAGAGGGCAGAGACCCCAGAGAGACACAGCAGCAGCTCAGTATAGTGTGCCTAGGGGTGTTATTATTACTGTGTGTGAGAGAGGGCAGGGACCCCAGAGAGACACAGTAGCAGCTCAGTATAGTGTGCCTAGGGGTGTTACTGTGTGTGAGAGGGCAGAGACCCCAGAGAGACACAGAAGCAGCTCAGTATAGTGTGCCTAGGGGTGTTACTGTTACTGTGTGTGTGAGTGGGCAGAGACCCCAGAGAGACACAGTAGCAGCTCAGTATAGTGTGCCTAGGGGTGTTTACTGTTACTGTGTGTGTGAGAGGGCAGGGACCCCAGAGAAACACAGTAGCAGCTCAGTATAGTGTGCCTAGGGGTGTTACTGTGTGTGTGAGAGGGCAGAGACCCCTGATAGACACAGTAGCAGCTCAGTATAGTGTGCCTAGGGGTGTTTACTGTTACTGTGTGTGTGAGAGGGCAGAGACCCCAGAGAGACACAGTAGCAGCTCAGTATAGTGTGCCTAGGGGTGTTACTGTTACTGTGTGTGTGAGAGGGCAGAGACCCCTGATAGACACAGTAGCAGCTCAGTATAGTGTGCCTAGGGGTGTTTACTGTTACTGTGTGTGTGAGAGGGCAGAGACCCCAGAGAGACACAGTAGCAGCTCAGTATAGTGTGCCTAGGGGTGTTTACTGTTACTGTGTGTGAGAGAGGGCAGAGACCCCAGAGAGACACAGTAGCAGCTCAGTATAGTGTGCCTAGGGGTGTTACTGTTACTGTGTGTCAGAGAGGGCAGAGACCCCAGAGAGACACAGTAGCAGCTCAGTATAGTGTGCCTAGGGGTGTTACTGTTACTGTGTGTGTGAGAGGGCAGAGACCCCAGAGAGACACAGTAGCAGCTCAGTATAGTGTGCCTAGGGGTGTTACTGTTACTGTGTGTGAGAGAGGGCAGAGACCACAGAGAGACACAGCAGAAGCTCAGTATAGTGTGCCTAGGGGTGTTACTGTGTGTGAGAGGGCAGGGACCCCAGAGAGACACAGCAGCAGCTCAGTATAGTGTGCCTAGGGGTGTTTACTGTTACTGTGTGTGAGAGGGCAGGGACCACAGAGAGACACAGTATCAGCTCAGTATAGTGTGCCTAGGGGTGTTACTGTGTGTGAGAGGGCAAGGACCCCAGAGAGACACAGTAGTAGCTCAGTATAGTGTGCCTAGGGGTGTTACTGTGTGTGAGAGGGCAGAGACCCCAGAGAGACACAGTAGCAGCTCAGTATAGTGTGCCTAGGGGTGTTTACTGTTACTGTGTGTGAGAGGGCAGGGACCCCAGAAAGACACAGTAGCAGCTCAGTATAGTGTGCCTAGGGGTGTTTACTGTTACTGTGTGTGAGAGGGCAGGGACCCCAGAGAGACACAGCAGCAGCTCAGTATAGTGTGCCTAGGGGTGTTACTGTTACTGTGTGTGTGAGAGGGCAGAGACCCCAGAGAGACACAGTAGCAGCTCAGTATAGTGTGCCTAGGGGTGTTTACTGTTACTGTGTGTGTGAGAGGGCAGGGACCCCAGAGAAACACAGTAGCAGCTCAGTATAGTGTGCCTAGGGGTGTTACTGTTACTGTGTGTGTGAGAGGGCAGAGACCCCTGATAGACACAGTAGCAGCTCAGTATAGTGTGCCTAGGGGTGTTTACTGTTACTGTGTGTGTGAGAGGGCAGAGACCCCAGAGAGACACAGTAGCAGCTCAGTATAGTGTGCCTAGGGGTGTTACTGTTACTGTGTGTGTGAGAGGGCAGAGACCCCTGATAGACACAGTAGCAGCTCAGTATAGTGTGCCTAGGGGTGTTTACTGTTACTGTGTGTGTGAGAGGGCAGAGACCCCAGAGAGACACAGTAGCAGCTCAGTATAGTGTGCCTAGGGGTGTTTACTGTTACTGTGTGTGAGAGAGGGCAGAGACCCCAGAGAGACACAGTAGCAGCTCAGTATAGTGTGCCTAGGGGTGTTACTGTTACTGTGTGTCAGAGAGGGCAGAGACCCCAGAGAGACACAGTAGCAGCTCAGTATAGTGTGCCTAGGGGTGTTACTGTTACTGTGTGTGTAAGAGGGCAGAGACCCCAGAGAGACACAGTAGCAGCTCAGTATAGTGTGCCTAGGGGTGTTACTGTTACTGTGTGTGAGAGAGGGCAGAGACCACAGAGAGACACAGCAGAAGCTCAGTATAGTGTGCCTAGGGGTGTTACTGTGTGTGAGAGGGCAGGGACCCCAGAGAGACACAGCAGCAGCTCAGTATAGTGTGCCTAGGGGTGTTTACTGTTACTGTGTGTGAGAGGGCAGGGACCACAGAGAGACACAGTATCAGCTCAGTATAGTGTGCCTAGGGGTGTTACTGTGTGTGAGAGGGCAAGGACCCCAGAGAGACACAGTAGTAGCTCAGTATAGTGTGCCTAGGGGTGTTACTGTGTGTGAGAGGGCAGAGACCCCAGAGAGACACAGTAGCAGCTCAGTATAGTGTGCCTAGGGGTGTTACTGTGTGTGAGAGGGCAGGGACCCCAGAGAGACACAGCAGCAGCTCAGTATAGTGTGCCTAGGGGTGTTACTGTTACTGTGTGTGTGAGAGGGCAGAGACCCCAGAGAGACACAGTAGCAGCTCAGTATAGTGTGCCTAGGGGTTTTACTGTTACTGTGTGTGAGAGAGGGCAGAGACCCCAGAGAGACACAGTAGCAGCTCAGTATAGCGTGCCTAGGGGTGTTACTGTTACTGTGTGTCAGAGAGGGCAGAGACCCCAGAGAGACACAGTAGCAGCTCAGTATAGTGTGCCTAGGGGTGTTACTGTTACTGTGTGTGTGAGAGGGCAGAGACCCCAGAGAGACACAGTAGCAGCTCAGTATAGTGTGCCTAGGGGTGTTACTGTTACTGTGTGTGTGAGAGGGCAGAGAGACACAGTAGCAGCTCAGTATAGTGTGCCTAGGGGTGTTACTGTGTGTGTGAGAGGGCAGAGACCCCAGAGAGACACAGTAGCAGCTCAGTATAGTGTGCCTAGGGGTGTTACTGTTACTGTGTGTGTGAGAGGGCAGAGAGACACAGTAGCAGCTCAGTATAGTGTGCCTAGGGGTGTTACTGTGTGTGTGAGAGGGCAGAGACCCCAGAGAGACACATTAGCAGCTCAGTATAGTGTGCCTAGGGGTGTTTACTGTTACTGTGTGTGTGAGAGGGCAGAGACCCCAGAGAGACACAGTAGCAGCTCAGTATAGTGTGCCTAGGGGTGTTACTGTTACTGTGTGTGAGAGGGCAGAGACCCCAGAGAGACACAGTAGCAGCTCAGTATAGTGTGCCTAGGGGTGTTACTGTGTGTGAGAGGGCAGAGACCCCAGAGAGACACAGTAGCAGCTCAGTATAGTGTGCCTAGGGGTGTTACTGTGTGTGAGAGGGCAGAGACCCCAGAGAGACACAGCAGCAGCTCAGTATAGTGTGCCTAGGGGTGTTACTGTGTGTGTGAGAGGGCAGAGACCCCAGAGAGACACAGCAACAGCTCAGTATAGTGTGCCTTGGGGTGTTACTGTTACTGTGTGTGAGAGGGCAGAGACCCCAGAGAGACACAGTAGCAGCTCAGTATAGTGTGCCCAGGGGTGTTACTGTTACTGTGTGTGTGAGAGGGCAGAGACCCCAGAGAGACACAGTAGCAGCTCAGTATAGTGTGCCTAGGGGTGTTACTGTTACTGTGTGTGTGAGAGGGCAGAGACCCCAGAGAGACACAGCAGCAGCTCAGTATAGTGTGCCTAGCGGTGTTACTGTTACTGTGTGTGAGAGGGCAGAGACCCCAGAGAGACACAGCAGCAGCTCAGTATAGTGTGCCTAGGGGTGTTTAATGTTACTGTGTGTGAGAGGGCAGGGACCCCAGAGAGACACAGTAGCAGCTCAGTATAGTGTGCCTAGGGGTGTTACTGTTACTGTGTGTGAGAGGGCAGAGACCCCAGAGAGACACAGTAGCAGCTCAGTACTGTGTGCCCAGGGGTGTTACTGTTACTGTGTGTGTGAGAGGGCAGGGACCCCAGAGAGACACAGTAGCAGCTCAGTATAGTGCCCAGGGGTGTTACTGTTACTGTGTGTGTGAGAGGGCAGAGACCCCAGAGAGACACAGTAGCAGCTCAGTATAGTGTGCCTAGGGGTGTTTACTGTTACTGTGTGTGTGAGAGGGCAGAGACCCCAGAGAGACACAGTAGCAGCTCAGTATAGTGTGCCTAGGGGTGTTACTGTGTGTGAGAGAGGGCAGGGACCCCAGAGAGACACAGTAGCAGCTCAGTATAGTGTGCCTAGGGGTGTTTACTGTTACTGTGTGTGTGAGAGGGCAGAGACCCCAGAGAGACACAGCAGCAGCTCAGTATAGTGTGCCTAGGGGTGTTACTATTACTGTGTGTGAGAGAGGGCAGGGACCCCAGATAGACACAGTAGCAGCTCAGTATAGTGTGCCTAGGGGTGTTACTGTGTGTGAGAGGGCAGAGACCCCAGAGAGACACAGTAGCAGCTCAGTATAGTGTGCCTAGGGGTGTTACTGTTACTGTGTGTGTGAGAGGGCAGAGACCCCAGAGAGACACAGTAGCAGCTCAGTATAGTGTGCCTAGGGGTTTTTACTGTTACTGTGTGTGTGAGAGGGCAGGGACCCCAGAGAGACACAGTAGCAGCTCAGTATAGAGTGCCTAGGGGTGTTACTGTGTGTGAGAGAGGGCAGAGACCCCTGATAGACACAGTAGCAGCTCAGTATAGTGTGCCTAGGGGTGTTACTGTTACTGTGTGTGAGAGAGGGCAGAGACCCCTGATAGACACAGTAGCAGCTCAGTATAGTGTGCCTAGGGGTGTTACTGTTACTGTGTGTGAGAGGGCAGGGACCACAGAGAGACACAGTATCAGCTCAGTATAGTGTGCCTAGGGGTGTTACTGTTACTGTGTGTGAGAGGGCAAGGACCCCAGAGAGACACAGTAGTAGCTCAGTATAGTGTGCCTAGGGGTGTTACTGTGTGTGAGAGGGCAGAGACCCCAGAGAGACACAGTAGCAGCTCAGTATAGTGTGCCTAGGGGTGTTACTGTGTGTGAGAGGGCAGGGACCCCAGAGAGACACAGCAGCAGCTCAGTATAGTGTGCCTAGGGGTGTTACTGTTACTGTGTGTGTGAGAGGGCAGAGACCCCAGAGAGACACAGTAGCAGCTCAGTATAGTGTGCCTAGGGGTTTTACTGTTACTGTGTGTGAGAGAGGGCAGAGACCCCAGAGAGACACAGTAGCAGCTCAGTATAGCGTGCCTAGGGGTGTTACTGTTACTGTGTGTCAGAGAGGGCAGAGACCCCAGAGAGACACAGTAGCAGCTCAGTATAGTGTGCCTAGGGGTGTTACTGTTACTGTGTGTGTGAGAGGGCAGAGACCCCAGAGAGACACAGTAGCAGCTCAGTATAGTGTGCCTAGGGGTGTTACTGTTACTGTGTGTGAGAGAGGGCAGAGACCCCAGAGAGACACAGTAGCAGCTCAGTATAGCGTGCCTAGGGGTGTTACTGTTACTGCGTGTGAGAGAGGGCAGAGACCCCTGATAGACACAGTAGCAGCTCAGTATAGTGTGCCTAGGGGTGTTACTGTGTGTGAGAGAGGGCAGAGACCCCAGAGAGACACAGTAGCAGCTCAGTATAGTGTGCCTAGGGGTGTTACTGTTACTGTGTGTGTGTGAGAGGGCAGAGACCCCAGAGAGACACAGTAGCAGCTCAGTATAGTGTGCCTAGGGGTGTTACTGTTACTGTGTGTGAGAGAGGGCAGAGACCACAGAGAGACACAGCAGCAGCTCAGTATAGTGTGCCTAGGGGTGTTTACTGTTACTGTGTGTGTGTGAGAGGGCAGAGACCCCAGAAAGACACAGTAGCAGCTCAGTATAGTGTGTCTAGGGGTGTTACTGTGTGTGAGAGGGCAGAGACCCCAGAGAGACACAGCAGCAGCTCAGTATAGTGTGCCTAGGGATGTTACTGTGTGTGTGAGAGGGCAGAGACCCCAGAGAGACACAGCAGCAGCTCAGTATAGTGCCCAGGGGTGTTACTGTTACTGTGTGTGTGAGAGGGCAGAGACCCCATAGAGACACAGCAGCAGCAGCTCAGTATAGTGTGCCTAGGGGTGTTACTGTTACTGTGTGTGTGAGAGGGCAGAGACCCCATAGAGACACAGCAGCAGCAGCTCAGTATAGTGTGCCTAGGGGTGTTACTGTGTGTGTGAGAGGGCAGAGACCCCAGAGAGACACAGCAGCAGCTCAGTATAGTGTGCCTAGGGGTGTTACTGTTACTGTGTGTGAGAGGGCAGAGACCCCAGAGAGACACAGTAGCAGCTCAGTATAGTGCCCAGGGGTGTTACTGTTACTGTGTGTGTGAGAGGGCAGAGACCCCAGAGAGACACAGTAGCAGCTCAGTATAGTGTGCCTAGGGGTGTTTACTGTTACTGTGTGTGTGAGAGGGCAGAGACCCCAGAGAGACACAGCAGCAGCTCAGTATAGTGTGCCTAGGGGTGTTACTGTTACTGTGTGTGTGAGAGGGCAGAGACCCCAGAGAGACACAGTAGCAGCTCAGTATAGTGTGCCTAGGGGTGTTACTGTGTGTGTGAGAGGGCAGAGACCCCAGAGAGACACAGCAGCAGCTCAGTATAGTGTGCCTAGGGGTGTTTACTGTTACTGTGTGTGAGAGGGCAGAGACCCCAGAAAGACACAGTAGCAGCTCAGTATAGTGTGCCTAGGGGTGTTACTGTGTGTGAGAGGGCAGAGACCCCAGAGAGACACAGCAGTAGCTCAGTATAGTGTGCCTAGGGGTGTTTACTGTTACTGTGTGTGTGAGAGGGCAGAGACCCCAGAGAGACACAGCAGCAGCTCAGTATAGTGTGCCTAGGGGTGTTTACTGTTACTGTGCGTGAGAGGGCAGAGACCCCAGAAAGACACAGTAGCAGCTCAGTATAGTGTGCCTAGGGGTGTTACTGTGTGTGAGAGAGGGCAGAGACCCCAGAGAGACACAGTAGCAGCTCAGTATAGTGTGCCTAGGGGTGTTACTGTTACTGTGTGTGTGAGAGGGCAGGGACCCCAGAGAGACACAGCAGCAGCTCAGTATAGTGTGCCTAGGGGTGTTTACTGTTATTGTGTGTGAGAGAGGGCAGAGACCCCAGAGAGACATAGTAGCAGCTCAGTATAGTGTGCCTAGGGGTGTTACTGTTACTGTGTGTCAGAGAGGGCAGAGACCCCAGAGAGACACAGTAGCAGCTCAGTATAGTGTGCCTAGGGGTGTTACTGTTACTGTGTGTGTGAGAGGGCGTAGACTCCAGAGAGACACATTAGCAGCTCAGTATAGTGTGCCTAGGGGTGTTACTGTGTGTGAGAGAGGGCAGAGACCACAGAGAGACACAGCAGCAGCTCAGTATAGTGTGCCTAGGGGTGTTACTATTACTGTGTGTGAGAGAGGGCAGGGACCCCAGAGAGACACAGTAGCAGCTCAGTATAGTGTGCCTAGGGGTGTTTACTGTTACTGTGTGTGTGAGAGGGCAGAGACCCCAGTGAGACACAGCAGCAGCTCAGTATAGTGTGCCTAGGGGTGTTACTATTACTGTGTGTGAGAGAGGGCAGGGACCCCAGAGAGACACAGTAGCAGCTCAGTATAGTGTGCCTAGGGGTGTTACTGTGTGTGAGAGGGCAGAGACCCCAGAGAGACACAGTAGCAGCTCAGTATAGTGTGCCTAGGGGTGTTACTGTTACTGTGTTTGTGAGAGGGCAGAGACCCCAGAGAGACACAGTAGCAGCTCAGTATAGTGTGCCTAGGGGTGTTTACTGTTACTGTGTGTGTGAGAGGGCAGGGACCCCAGAGAGACACAGTAGCAGCTCAGTATAGTGTGCCTAGGGGTGTTACTGTTACTGTGTGTGAGAGAGGGCAGAGACCCCTGATAGACACAGTAGCAGCTCAGTATAGTGTGCCTAGGGGTGTTACTGTTACTGTGTGTGTGAGAGGGCAGGGACCCCAGAGAGACACAGTAGCAGCTCAGTATAGTGTGCCTAGGGGTGTTTACTGTTACTGTGTGTGTGAGAGGGCAGAGACCCCAGAGAGACACAGTAGCAGCTCAGTATAGTGTGCCTAGGGGTGTTTACTGTTACTGTGTGTCAGAGAGGGCAGAGACCCCAGAGAGACACAGTAGCAGCTCAGTATAGTGTGCCTAGGGGTGTTACTGTTACTGTGTGTGTGAGAGGGCAGAGACCCCAGAGAGACACAGTAGCAGCTCAGTATAGTGTGCCTAGGGGTGTTACTGTTACTGTGTGTGAGAGAGGGCAGAGACCACAGAGAGACACAGCAGCAGCTCAGTATAGTGTGCCTAGGGGTGTTTACTGTTACTGTGTGTGTGAGAGGGCAGATACCCCAGAGAGACACAGCAGCAGCTCAGTATAGTGTGCCTAGGGGTGTTACTGTGTGTGAGAGGGCAGGGACCACAGAGAGACACAGTAGTAGCTCAGTATAGTGTGCCTAGGGGTGTTACTGTTACTGTGTGTCAGAGAGGGCAGAGACCCCAGAGAGACACAGTAGCAGCTCAGTATAGTGTGCCTAGGGGTGTTACTGTGTGTGAGAGGGCAGGGACCCCAGAGAGACACAGCAGCAGCTCAGTATAGTGTGCCTAGGGCTGTTACTGTTACTGTGTGTGTGAGAGGGCAGAGACCCCAGAGAGACACAGTAGCAGCTCAGTATAGTGTGCCTAGGGGTTTTACTGTTACTGTGTGTGAGAGAGGGCAGAGACCCCAGAGAGACACAGTAGCAGCTCAGTATAGTGTGCCTAGGGGTGTTACTGTTACTGTGTGTCAGAGAGGGCAGAGACCCCAGAGAGACACAGTAGCAGCTCAGTATAGTGTGCCTAGGGGTGTTACTGTTACTGTGTGTGTGAGAGGGCAGAGACCCCAGAGAGACATAGTAGCAGCTCAGTATAGTGTGCCTAGGGGTGTTACTGTGTGTGAGAGAGGGCAGAGACCCCAGAGAGACACAGTAGCAGCTCAGTATAGTGTGCCTAGGGGTGTTACTGTTACTGTGTGTGTGTGAGAGGGCAGAGACCCCAGAGAGACACAGTAGCAGCTCAGTATAGTGTGCCTAGGGGTGTTACTGTTACTGTGTGTGAGAGAGGGCAGAGACCACAGAGAGACACAGCAGCAGCTCAGTATAGTGTGCCTAGGGATGTTTACTGTTACTGTGTGTGTGAGAGGGCAGAGACCCCAGAGAGACACAGTAGAAGCTCATTATAGTGTGCCTAGGGGTGTTACTGTGTGTGTGAGAGGGCAGAGACCCCAGAGAGACACAGCAGTAGCTCAGTATAGTGTGCCTAGGGGTGTTTACTGTTACTGTGTGCGTGAGAGGGCAGAGACCCCAGAAAGACACAGTAGCAGCTCAGTATAGTGTGTCTAGGGGTGTTACTGTGTGTGAGAGGGCAGAGACCCCAGAGAGACACAGCAGCAGCTCAGTATAGTGTGCCTAGGGGTGTTACTGTGTGTGTGAGAGGGCAGAGACCCCAGAGAGACACAGCAGCAGCTCAGTATAGTGCCCAGGGGTGTTACTGTTACTGTGTGTGTGAGAGGGCAGAGACCACAGAGAGACACAGTAGCAGCTCAGTATAGTGTGCCTAGGGGTGTTACTGTTGCTCTGTGTGTGAGAGGGCAGAGACCCCAGAGAGACACAGCAGCAGCTCAGTATAGTGTGCCTAGGGGTGTTACTGTGTGTGTGAGAGGGCAGAGACCCCAGAGAGACACAGCAGCAGCTCAGTATAGTGTGCCTAGGGGTGTTACTGTTACTGTGTGTGAGAGGGCAGAGACCCCAGAGAGACACAGTAGCAGCTCAGTATAGTGCCCAGGGGTGTTACTGTTACTGTGTGTGTGAGAGGGCAGAGACCCCAGAGAGACACAGTAGCAGCTCAGTATAGTGTGCCTAGGGGTGTTTACTGTTACTGTGTGTGTGAGTGGGCAGAGACCCCAGAGAGACACAGCAGCAGCTCAGTATAGTGTGCCTAGGGGTGTTACTGTTACTGTGTGTGAGAGAGGGCAGGGACCCCAGAGAGACACAGTAGCAGCTCAGTATAGTGTGCCTAGGGGTGTTACTGTTACTGTGTGTGTGAGAGGGCAGAGACCCCAGAGAGACACAGTAGCAGCTCAGTATAGTGTGCCTAGGGGTGTTACTGTGTGTGTGAGAGGGCAGAGACCCCAGAGAGACACAGCAGCAGCTCAGTATAGTGTGCCTAGGGGTGTTTACTGTTACTGTGTGTGAGAGAGAGCAGAGACCCCAGAGAGACACAGTAGCAGCTCATTATAGTGTGCCTAGGGGTGTTACTGTTACTGTGTGTGAGAGGGCAGAGACCCCAGAGAGACACAGCAGCAGCTCAGTATAGTGTGCCTAGGGGTGTTTACTGTTACTGTGTGTGTGAGAGGGCAGAGACCCCAGAGAGACACAGTAGCAGCTCAGTATAGTGTGCCTAGGGGTGTTTACTGTTACTGTGTGTGTGAGAGGGCAGAGACCCCAGAGAGACACAGTAGCAGCTCAGTATAGTGCCCAGGGGTGTTACTGTTACTGTGTGTGTGAGAGGGCAGAGACCCCAGAGAGACACAGTAGCAGCTCAGTATAGTGTGCCTAGGGGTGTTTACTGTTACTGTGTGTGTGAGTGGGCAGAGACCCCAGAGAGACACAGCAGCAGCTCAGTATAGTGTGCCTAGGGGTGTTACTGTTACTGTGTGTGAGAGAGGGCAGGGACCCCAGAGAGACACAGTAGCAGCTCAGTATAGTGTGCCTAGGGGTGTTACTGTTACTGTGTGTGTGAGAGGGCAGAGACCCCAGAGAGACACAGTAGCAGCTCAGTATAGTGTGCCTAGGGGTGTTACTGTGTGTGTGAGAGGGCAGAGACCCCAGAGAGACACAGCAGCAGCTCAGTATAGTGTGCCTAGGGGTGTTTACTGTTACTGTGTGTGAGAGAGAGCAGAGACCCCAGAGAGACACAGTAGCAGCTCATTATAGTGTGCCTAGGGGTGTTACTGTTACTGTGTGTGAGAGGGCAGAGACCCCAGAGAGACACAGCAGCAGCTCAGTATAGTGTGCCTAGGGGTGTTTAATGTTACTGTGTGTGTGAGAGGGCAGAGACCCCAGAGAGACACAGCAGCAGCTCAGTATAGTGTGCCTAGGGATGTTTACTGTTACTGTGCGTGAGAGGGCAGAGACCCCAGAAAGACACAGTAGCAGCTCAGTATAGTGTGCCTAGGGGTGTTACTGTGTGTGAGAGGGCAGAGACCCCAGAGAGACACAGTAGCAGCTCAGTATAGTGTGCCTAGGGGTGTTACTGTTACTGTGTGTGTGAGAGGGCAGAGACCCCAGAGAGACACAGTAGCAGCTCAGTATAGTGTGCCCAGGGGTGTTACTGTTACTGTGTGTGAGAGGGCAGAGACCCCAGAGAGACACAGCAGCAGCTCAGTATAGTGTGCCTAGGGGTGTTACTGTTACTGTGTGTGAGAGAGGGCAGAGACCCCAGAGAGACACAGTAGCAGCTCAGTATAGTGTGCCTAGGGGTGTTACTGTTACTGTGTGTGTGAGAGGGCAGGGACCCCAGAGAGACACAGCAGCAGCTCAGTATAGTGTGCCTAGGGGTGTTACTGTTACTGTGTGTGTGAGAGGGTAGAGACCTCAGATAGACACAGTAGCAGCTCAGTATAGTGTGCCTAGGGGTGTTTACTGTTACTGTGTGTGAGAGGGCAGGGACCACAGAGAGACACAGTATCAGCTCAGTATAGTGTGCCTAGGGGTGTTACTGTGTGTGAGAGGGCAGGGACCCCAGAGAGACACAGCAGCAGCTCAGTATAGTGTGCCTAGGGGTGTTTACTGTTACTGTGTGTGAGAGGGCAGGGACCACAGAGAGACACAGTATCAGCTCAGTATAGTGTGCCTAGGGGTGTTACTGTGTGTGAGAGGGCAGGGACCCCAGAGAGACACAGCAGCAGCTCAGTATAGTGTGCCTAGGGGTGTTTACTGTTACTGTGTGTGTGAGAGGGTAGAGACCTCAGATAGACACAGTAGCAGCTCAGTATAGTGTGCCTAGGGGTGTTTACTGTTACTGTGTGTGAGAGGGCAGGGACCACAGAGAGACACAGTATCAGCTCAGTATAGTGTGCCTAGGGGTGTTACTGTTACTGTGTGTGAGAGGGCAAGGACCCCAGAGAGACACAGTAGCAGCTCAGTATAGTGTGCCTAGGGGTGTTACTGTGTGTGAGAGGGCAGAGACCCCAGAGAGACACAGTAGCAGCTCAGTATAGTGTGCCTAGGGGTGTTACTGTGTGTGAGAGGGCAGGGACCCCAGAGAGACACAGCAGCAGCTCAGTATAGTGTGCCTAGGGGTGTTTACTGTTACTGTGTGTGTGAGAGGGCAGAGACCCCAGAGAGACACAATAGCAGCTCAGTATAGTGTGCCTAGGGGTGTTTACTGTTACTGTGTGTGAGAGAGGGCAGAGACCTCAGAGAGACACAGTAGCAGCTCAGTATAGTGTGCCTAGGGGTGTTACTGTTACTGTGTGTCAGAGAGGGCAGAGACCCCAGAGAGACACAGTAGCAGCTCAGTATAGTGTGCCTAGGGGTGTTACTGTTACTGTGTGTGAGAGAGGGCAGAGACCACAGAGAGACACAGCAGCAGCTCAGTATAGTGTGCCTAGGGGTGTTTACTGTTACTGTGTGTGTGAGAGGGCAGATACCCCAGAGAGACACAGCAGCAGCTCAGTATAGTGTGCCTAAGGGTGTTATTGTGTGTGAGAGGGCAGGGACCCCAGAGAGACACAGCAGCAGCTCAGTATAGTGTGCCTAGGGGTGTTTACTGTTACTGTGTGTGAGAGGGCAGGGACCACAGAGAGACACAGTATCAGCTCAGTATAGTGTGCCTAGGGGTGTTACTGTGTGTGAGAGGGCAGGGACCCCAGAGAGACACAGCAGCAGCTCAGTATAGTGTGCCTAGGGGTGTTTACTGTTACTGTGTGTGTGAGAGGGTAGAGACCTCAGATAGACACAGTAGCAGCTCAGTATAGTGTGCCTAGGGGTGTTTACTGTTACTGTGTGTGAGAGGGCAGGGACCACAGAGAGACACAGTATCAGCTCAGTATAGTGTGCCTAGGGGTGTTACTGTTACTGTGTGTGAGAGGGCAAGGACCCCAGAGAGACACAGTAGCAGCTCAGTATAGTGTGCCTAGGGGTGTTACTGTGTGTGAGAGGGCAGAGACCCCAGAGAGACACAGTAGCAGCTCAGTATAGTGTGCCTAGGGGTGTTACTGTGTGTGAGAGGGCAGGGACCCCAGAGAGACACAGCAGCAGCTCAGTATAGTGTGCCTAGGGGTGTTTACTGTTACTGTGTGTGTGAGAGGGCAGAGACCCCAGAGAGACACAATAGCAGCTCAGTATAGTGTGCCTAGGGGTGTTACTGTGTGTGTGAGAGGGCAGAGACCCCAGAGAGACACAGCAGCAGCTCAGTATAGTGTGCCTAGGGGTGTTTACTGTTACTGTGTGTGAGAGAGAGCAGAGACCCCAGAGAGACACAATAGCAGCTCATTATAGTGTGCCTAGGGGTGTTACTGTGTGTGAGAGGGCAGAGACCCCAGAGAGACACAGTAGCAGCTCAGTATAGTGTGCCCAGGGGTGTTACTGTTTGTGAGAGAGGGCAGAGACCCCAGAGAGACACAGTAGCAGCTCAGTATAGTGTGCCTAGGGGTGTTACTGTGTGTGAGAGAGGGCAGAGACCCCTGATAGACACAGTAGCAGCTCAGTATAGTTTGCCTAGAGGTGTTACTGTTACTGTGTGTGAGAGAGGGCAGAGACCCCTGATAGACACAGTAGCAGCTCAGTATAGTGTGCCTAGGGGTGTTACTGTTGCTGTGTGTGTGAGAGGGCAGAGACCCCAGAGAGACACAGTAGCAGCTCAGTATAGTGTGCCTAGGGGTGTTTACTGTTACTGTGTGTGAGAGAGGGCAGAGACCCCTGATAGACACAGTAGCAGCTCAGTATAGTGTGCCTAGGGGTGTTACTGTGTGTGAGAGAGGGCAGAGACCCCAGAGAGACACAGTAGCAGCTCAGTATAGTGTGCCTAGGGGTGTTACTGTTACTGTGTGTGAGAGGGCAGAGACCCCAGAGAGACACAGTAGCAGCTCAGTATAGTGTGCCTAGGGGTGTTACTGTTACTGTGTCTGAGAGAGGGCAGAGACCACAGAGAGACACAGCAGCAGCTCAGTATAGTGTGCCTAGGGGTGTTTACTGTTACTGTGTGTGTGAGAGGGCAGAGACCCCAGAGAGACACAGCAGCAGCTCAGTATAGTGTGCCTAGGGGTTTTACTGTTACTGTGTGTGAGAGGGCAGGGACCCCAGAGAGAAACAGTAGCAGCTCAGTATAGTGTGCCTAGGGGTGTTACTGTTACTGTGTTTGAGAGGGCAGGGACCCCAGAGAGACACAGCAGAAGCTCAGTATAGTGTGCCTAGGGGTGTTTACTGTTACTGTGTGTGAGAGGGCAGGGACCACAGAGAGACACAGTATCAGCTTAGTATAGTGTGCCTAGGGGTGTTACTGTGTGTGAGAGGAGAGACCCCAGAGAGACACAGTAGCAGCTCAGTATAGTGTGCCTAGGGGTGTTTACTGTTACTGTGTGTGAGAGAGAGCAGAGACCCCAGAGAGACACAGTAGCAGCTCAGTATAGTGTGCCTAGGGGTGTTTACTGTTACTGTTTGTGTGTGAGGGCAGAGACCCCAGAAAGACACAGCAGCAGCTCAGTATAGTGTGCCTAGGGGTGTTTACTGTTACTGTGTGTGAGAGAGGGCAGAGACCCCAGAGAGACACAGTAGCAGCTCAGTATAGTGTGCCTAGGGATGTTACTGTGTGTGAGAGAGGGCAGAGACCCCTGATAGACACAGTAGCAGCTCAGTATAGTGTGCCTAGGGGTGTTACTGTTACTGTGTGTGAGAGAGGGCAGAGACCCCAGAGAGACACAGTAGCAGCTCAGTATAGTGTGCCTAGGGGTGTTACTGTTACTGTGTGTGAGAGAGGGCAGAGACACCAGAGAGACACAGTAGCAGCTCAGTATAGTGTGCCTAGGGGTGTTTACTGTGTGTGAGAGGGCAGGGACCACAGAGAGACACAGTATCAGCTCAGTATAGTGTGCCTAGGGGTGTTACTGTGTGTGAGAGGGCAGAGACCCCAGAGAGACACAGTAGCAGCTCAGTATAGTGTGCCTAGGGGTGTTACTGTGTGTGAGAGGGCAGAGACCCCAGAGAGACACAGTAGCAGCTCAGTATAGTGTGCCTTTGGGTGTTACTGTTACTGTGTGTGAGAGGGCAAGGACCCCAGAGAGACACAGTAGCAGCTCAGTATAGTGTGCCTAGGGGTGTTTACTGTTACTGTGTGTGTGAGAGACCAGAGACCTCAGAGAGACACAGCAGCAGCTCAGTATAGTGTGCCCAGGGGTGTTTACTGTTACTGTGTGTGTGAGAGTGTAGAGACCTCAGAGAGACACAGTAGCAGCTCAGTATAGTGTGCCTAGGGGTGTTTACTGTTACTGTGTGTGAGAGAGGGCAGAGACCTCAGAGAGACACAGTAGCAGCTCAGTATAGTGTGCCTAGGGGTGTTTACTGTTACTGTGTGTGTGAGAGTGTAGAGACCTCAGAGAGACACAGTAGCAGCTCAGTATAGTGTGCCTAGGGGTGTTTACTGTTACTGTGTGTGTGAGAGGGCAGGGACCCCAGAAAGACACAGCAGCAGCTCAGTATAGTGTGCCTAGGGGTGTTTACTGTTACTGTGTGTGAGAGAAAGCAGAGACCCCAGAGAGACACAGTAGCAGCTCAGTATAGTCTGCCTAGGGGTGTTTACTGTTACTGTGTGTGAGAGAGAGCAGAGACCCCAGAGAGACACAGTAGCAGCTCAGTATAGTGTGCCTAGGGGTGTTACTGTGTGTGAGAGAGAGCAGAGACCCCAGAGAGACACAGCAGCAGCAGCTCAGTACTGTGTGCCCAGGGGTGTTACTGTGAGGGCAGAGAGACACAGCAGCAGCTCAGTATAGTGCCCAGGGGTGTTACTGTGCATGAGAGGGCAGAGACACAGCAGCAGCTAAGTACTGTGTGCCCAGGGGTGTTACTGTGTGTGAGTGGGCAGAGACACAGCAGCAGCTAAGTACTGTGTGCCCAGGGGTGTTACTGTGTGTGAGAGGGCAGAGACACAGCAGCAGCTAAGTACTGTGTGCCCAGGGGTGTTACTGTGCGTGAGAGGGCAGAGACACAGCAGCAGCATATTTTGCTACTATCCTTGTAGCTTTGTTTTTTCTCTCCTAAGAGTACACATAGGGCTAGATTTATTAAGCAGCTACGGCAGCAAGTTCTCTCAAGAACTTGCTGGCCGTCATTTATCAAGCAGCGGCCACCAGACCGCTGCTTCCTTAGCCTCTTCGCCACCTCTAATCTGGCAAAATTCAATCTCCTCGGTCTAGTCAGACTGAGGAGATTGACAGCTCCTGCCCGCACGTGATTGGCTGTGCGCGGGCAGGGGGCGGGATTGCACGCAAGCGCAAAATTGCGCTCGTGTGCAATGCCGAATACCTGCGGGTATTTTCGCCCCGCCACAGGCGAGCTGAGGCGTACTGTACGCCTCAGCTTTAATAAATCTAGCCCATAGTCTTTCTTGTTCAGACATCTGTGGGAAGTCTGTTATTTATTTCATTATTTTTGGAAAGTATCCCTTAAAGGGACAATAAACCCACATTTTTTCTTTTGTGATTTAGATAGAGCATGCATTTTTAAGCAACTTTCCAATTTACTCCTATTATCATTTTTTCTCCTCTCTCTTGCTATCTTTATTTGAAAAAGAAGGCATCTAAGCTAAAGAGTCTGCCATTTTTTGGTTCAGATTAACACAATTTAAAAAGCAATCGCATCCAAAATAAAAATGTGCTCAAAAGAAATGTACAACCTAAAAATACATGACACAGAAGTATAATGTATTACATATAGAAAATGGCAAGCATATTGCAAAAAAATAATCAGTTTCTCATTTATATTAAATGTTAGGTTCGTTATTCGAATGAGAGACTTTTTGTAAGCAAAGTCGTCTCCTGATTAGTAGTTGTTAAAGCTTGACAAATATAGCAAACACATCAGTGGCATAAGCTGCAGAGTATGGGCGAGAAGAGGGACAGAGGAATCCTTTAAAGCAGATATATTATTCCAAAGGCAAGGTGTACATTTATACTTAGACCAGTTGCCGTTAGTAGTTGTCATCCAATAATATTTTTCTATCTGGGTATGTTATTCTCCCAAACGCCTCTTGAGCTTTTGTGAAGGGACTGCTGTGAGTCAGATCGAGTTCAATGAACTCCCACGGCGTCAGAGTAACAGGACTACGGAAGCCCAAAAGATTCACAACAAAGAGCAACGCGTTTCGGCTGCATACAGCCTTTCTCAAGATCAATAGTAATGCTGCATACAGACTGCTAATTTATACGCTAATCTTAAAGCGATATTTCTAATTCAATACAATCCATATAATACATATAAAATATATACACAAAACACAGCTAACATCGATATCTTTATCTTTTTGCTTTAAAGGATTCCTCTGTACTTCTTCTCGCCCATACTCTGCAGCTTATGCCACTGATGTGTTTGCTATATTTGTCAAGCTTTAACAACTACTAATCAGGAGACGACTTTGCTTACAAAAAGACGACTTTGCTTACAAAAAGACTCTCATTCAAATAATGATAACATAACATTTGATATAAATGAGAAACTAATTATTATTTATTATTTGCAATATGCTTGCCATTTTCTATATGTAAAACATTATACTTCTGTGTCATATTTTTAGGTTGTACATTTCTTTTTGTGCATTTCTTTTTTATTTTAGATGCGATTGCTTTTTTATTTGTGTTGATTTTATAAATGAAATGCTTATATAAAATTATAACCTATTTAGGTCTCTGTATGTCAGGGTTTTTTCCCTTTTGTTTGCCATGTGCTGCTGGCAGCCATTTTACTCACTTCTCCTCCTCTCTGGTGCATACTGTGTGATGCTGCTCATTTCCTGCACTTCCTTTTATGGCCAGACTGGTGTGCATCATTAATGTGAGACAGGATGCAGTCTCAGAATTGTGATGTCATCACTTATTATTTAAAGGGCCTCTGTTCAGTATGCTTTACCTTTGCGTTGTCTCAGACCTGTTTGTGAGAGTTCCTGTGTATTACCTGGCTGCCTGACGTCCTTCCTGGTTCCTGATCCCTGGCTTGTTCCTGACTCTGCTGTTTTCCTTGTTCCTGATTCCGGCTTGTCTGACTATTCGCTTTGGCTCCTGACTCGGCTCGTCTGACTACCAGCTCTGGTTTTGACTCATGGCTTGTTATTTGACTTGTGGACTTTTTATTATTTTTTGCTATTAATAAAGGTGTGATTATTTTTGCACTTCTTATCTCAGTCTGATTCCTGGCACCCTGACATTACGCAAAGGCCATGAATCCTGATGGTGCTAATAATCCACCTTTACCTGCCATAATTTCCAGGATGGATGAACAGGATCACCGCTTGGATCAATTTGCACTAGCCCTCCAAACCCTGCTGACTCGCACTGCACATTTGGACCAAAGTATCCCGCAAGTTATGGCTGCTCCTGTTTCCGCTGCTGCACCTATGCCTACCAGGAGCATGTCTGGTTCTTCACCTCTACCTCAGCGATATGGAGGCGATCCTATTCAGTGCAGAGGATTTTTGAACCAGGTGGGCATTTACTTTGAGATGTTACCTCAGGCGTTTCCCTCTGACAGAGCTAAGGTGGGATTTCTCATCTCGTTACTCTCTGACATAGCTCTTGCCTGGGCTAATCCCTTGTGGGAGACTAATAAACCTGTGATTTCAAATTACCCTGAATTTGTGGCCTCCTTTCGAAGGGTATTTGATGTTCCGGCTCGCTCCTCCTCTGCTGCTAAACGACTCATGTCCATTCAGCAAGGTACAAGATCTGTTGCTCAGTATGCTATTGAGTTCCGTACGCTTGCCGCAGAGGTAGGTTGGAACAATGAAGCCCTTGTTGCCATCTTCTTTCATGGGCTCTCTGATGCGATTAAAGACGAAGTTGCTGCCAGAGATTTACCAGAGGATCTCGAGGCATTGGTGTCTTTTTTTATCCTAATTGACATCAGACTCAGAGGCCCTCTTTCAAGGAGCGCTTGCTGAAGCCTCCTGTTCCGTTGTCTCCTACGTGTTCGTTCCCACCCATACCTCCCTCTCCTCCCATGCCTCCTGGTCCCGAGTCATCAGGTACTGCTGAGCCAATGCAGCTGCGATTCACACGTCTCTCAGCGGCGGAGAGGGCCTTTAGGAGGAGGGAGGGGCTCTGCCTCTATTGTGGGTTACAGGGCCACCTTTTGAAGTCTTGTCCTACACGGCCGGGAAACGCTCACACCTAAGGTCCTGTCGGGGGCAGACCTTGGGTGGTTTATCCTCATCCCCGGGAACCGCTTATGGAGAAACCTTTTGTCACGGTTGTCCTTTCCTGGGTGGACTCCTCCATAGTCACTCAGGCTTTTGTTGACTCCGGTGCTGCTGGCTATTTCATTGACAGTGCTTTTGTATTAAAGCACTCCATTTCTGTTTTGCCTCGGTCCGTTCCGCTTGCTATTGAGGCCATTGATGGTAGGCCCCTTCAGCCCGCACTCGTTACGAAACTGGTCCATTGTCCATGGCTGTTGGGGCTCTCCATTTTGAAGCCCACCAGTTCCAGGTGATAAAATCATTTTCCGGTTGTTCTGGGTTATCCCTGGCTCCAAAAGCACAATCCCAGTCTCGACTGGCGCAGGTCCGAAATTTTGTCGTGATCTCTGCAATGTATTTCCACTTGTCTTCGGAAACCAGTTAAAGTCTTGTGCACTTCTTCGGTATCTCAATTGCCAGAGGAGTACCGAGAGTTCCTAGATGTATTTAACAAGCCGGCACGTTGCCTCCTCACCGGTCTTACGATTGTGCCATAGACCTGCAACCCGGAGCCATTCCTCCTTAGGGCCAGGTGTACCCTCTGTCTGTTGCAGAGAATTGTGCTATGGAGGAGTATGTTGCCGATGCTCTGTCGCGGGGAATCATCCGCAAATCCTGCTCTCCTGCAGGGGCTAGCTGCTTCTTTGTGAAGAAAAAGGGTGGCGAGTTAAGACCATGTATCGATTGTAGGGGTCTTAATCGTCTTACCATTAGGAATGCTTACCCTATTCTGCTCATTTCTGAACTCTTTGACCACCTCAAGGGAGCTACGGTCTTTACTAAACTTGATTTGAGAGGAGCGTACAATCTCGTTAGGATTAAGGAGGGTCACAAATGGAAAACAGCATTTAACACCAGGAGCGGGCATTATGAGTATCTTGTAATGCCCTTTGGCCTATGTAATGCTCCTGCTGTTTTTCAGGAATTTATTAATGATGTCCTACAAGATATGTTGCAACAGTGTGTTGTGGTGTACTTAAATGACCTCCTCATACACTCACCCACACTTGAGGCTCATCGTTCTGACGTTACACGGGTTCTTCAGAGACTACGTGAGAACGGCCTGTTTTGTAAACTCGAGAAATTTGAGTTCCATCAGACTCAAGCAACCTTCCTAGGTTATGTTATCTCCGTTGCAGGGTTCTCCATGAATCCTGACAAGTTATCTGCAGTTCTGCAGTGGCCTCACCCAGTTGGTCTTCGGTCTATTCAACGTTTTTTGGGGTTCACCAATTACTATAGAAAGTTTATTAAAAACTTTTCTTCGATGATATGCTCTGAGTTCCGGGGGAGGAGCTAGTGTGCAAGGCCAGGTGAACACCTGCTCTTCATTCCCCTTCAAGTCATTGGCGGCAGTTATCCGCGCCGAAAACCCTAGACCTGGGGCGGCTTGTTTAGCCTGCTTTCTAACGCTACCGCAGCTCCATTAAGTGCAATGCCATCGCACTAGTACTACTTATCACTAATGCCTGAATAACCTGTTTGCCTCGGCACTTGCTCTACCTGAAGTTGTTAACGCTGACATCCTGACTCGTTATACTCAGAGACCGGAGTAAAAACAATTTGTCGAATAACAATCTCTCTTCTTCCTTCTCCATGGAAATCTTTTGCTAAGGGGATGTAATTATTTCTCACAGACGAGGCTAACCTCTACCTGGGCTTACCTTGGTATCAGTTAACTCCGATAGACCTTGCCGCACGCACATAGCGTAGTAGCTCAGTTCTACTTCATTTGCTCTACAGAGTTATCGGAGGTGCTGGCGGCTGGAAAAGGCGTACGGATACTCCAGGTGACAGCTCTTACCTGGTGGAAGTTACTCACCCAGGACACTTGCAGGACATTTCGGGTCTCCCTCTGTGGTGGACCTTCCTTCACCTGTCTGTCGAGCCGGGCTGCGCTCCTCCCCCCCCCCCACCGATGCTGCGTGAGGGGGAGGCATCAGGATTGCTGCTCACACACAGAGGCCCAGACGTGCTGCACGCCTGACTCGCTTCTTTTCGCCCGCTCCGTGGGACGCCTCATTTGCTGGAGGACCTGGTTTCTTCTTCTTGAGGTCAGTCATCGAAATTTCTAACTTTGTTCCTGCTTCCCCCCCCCCACCGATGTTGCGAGAGGGGGCACATATAAACCATCTTCGTGGGAACCAAGGTAAGCCCAGTTAAGCCCTCTTTTCAATGCGAGCATAGACATTATCCTTTTCCTCAATGTGGGCAGAACCACTCTACAACTAGCCCCGTCTTATGAACTGACAGAAGCCCATATTGTTGTACAGCTTCTCCCCTCTTACTAATTTCTGGAGGTGGATTAAAATAAAAGATAAATGGACTTGCTTACAAAGCAATTAGACAGCCGCTAACTTTGGCAATCAAACAGACTTTTCTCATATCACTGGGGTTGTCTCCCCTCTTTACTGGCATTTCTCCTTGGGGACCTTAAAAATACCCTACTTGAAGATCTTTACTCACCATACACCACCCATAACAGGTGGCACGACCCAGGACTCGCTATTGCTTGAGTGTGAGCAGGGGGAAATTCTGCAGGCTAGTTTAAATTGCTTGGTTAGGCTAAAGACCTCCCTGACTCACTGATCATTCATTTTCAACAACGATAAAGGTTACTCCTGGAACTGCTTAATATCAAGTTATCGCTTGTTGTGTAAAATATTCCCTGCTTGTTTTTTTCTACTGTAATGACCTTGCAAAAGATAGAATAAGGGAAAGGGAATCTAAGACCAGGGATAAGAAGGGAGGGACAACAGTAGACTCTGTAGGTTGAATCCGGTTAAAATAATCACTAATTGCTAAGGTTACTTTAATGCTTCCGAAAGAGAAAAAATAACTTACTATTGAAAAACTTGATACATGATTTATAAACGATTGTAAAAGGTTGTGTTCAATGCATAATATTTTTGGGTAATCTCTTCATTTCTAATTGCTATATACTGCAATTTTTTTTCCTGAATTATAAAACCCAATAAGCCGAATTGGTTTTTTCTTTAAAATAGTACAGATATTGGTATTAAAAAACAGATAGTTTTACTCATTCCCTGTTATTCCTCAAACTTTCTTAGTTTTACAAAACTTTTTCTCCAATCCTCAGCCGACTACCACAGTTGCCATATACACAAATCACTCTTGTGTTGGGTTTTTTTTTTTTTTTTTTTCGGTCCCCTTTTTTTTTTTTTTTTTTTTTTTTTTTTTTTTTTTTTCTTTTCCTTTCTTTCTTCCCTCACCTCACTCTGTGTTCCCTTTTTTTTCCATTGTCCTATACATAATAATAACTATAATACACCCAAAATTGTAACCCACACTTACCCAATCACTATCCCTCACTCCTATATATTATTTTAAGCACTGATCACCCTTCACATGTTAATTAGTCACATGGACAAATTTTTATCAACACAAGCCAAAAACTCACCTGCAACTATGGCAGCTCGTCAAAGGGAAAAGAGAAATAAAAATACTACGGAAACTGCAGCAGACATTCACATTGCTAGTCCTAGC
The DNA here is from genome assembly GCF_027579735.1 of Bombina bombina. Taxonomy (NCBI): domain Eukaryota; kingdom Metazoa; phylum Chordata; class Amphibia; order Anura; family Bombinatoridae; genus Bombina; species Bombina bombina. The sequence continues at coordinate 298,432,482 of NC_069506.1, read as the reverse complement.
TCTCTACATACAGCTGATACCTTAGACATTCAAGCTTTAGTATCCAACATATCTGATGCACTAACGCCAAAATTTGACTCCCTCAAACTAGAAATTAAACAGGACATCACGTTATTATCAAATGAATTTAAACAGTTCTCTGCCAGACTCTCAGAGGTGGAACAGAGAACCTCTGATTTGGAGGACTTAACATTGATTCAGAACTCCAAACTGGAGCTCTTAAATACCACCCTACTAAAAGTTCAGAGCAAATTAGAGGATTTAGAAAACCGGGCCCGGAGAAATAATTTCAGAGTGATAGGAGTCCCAGAAGACAAACAATATGAGGATTTGTACAAATTGTTAACAGTTACTATTCCCCAATTGCTAAAAATTCCACACTCCCAATCACAATTCATATTAGAGAGAGCGCATCGAATAGGCCCACATATCACTGATAAAGAACACATAAGAACTAAACCTAGACCTATTATAGCGAAAGCTTTAAACTTTCAAGACAAAATTACACTTTTACACTACTATCGCAAACATCAACCTATATACTTAGGAGAAGCAAAAATCATGATTTTCCAAGATTTCTCTGCAGAAACTGCTGCTAAAAGAAGAGAACTAGCCCCAATATGCACAAGACTAATAAATCATAATATTAAAGCTACAATAACCTACCCAGCTAGACTTAAGATCTCAGCAAACGATCAAACCTACTTTTTTGACTCAGTTAAAAATGCTGAGAAATTTTGTACCGAGACCTTCCCACTAGAAAACTTAGGACTCTGAAAGCACAAGTTAGGATGTTCCTAATATTTATCAGATAACAATTTAAGATGTATAAATCAGGCTTTGTCAAGCGTTGTGATAATACCTGGGATGGGAAATTAAAAAGTCCCAGGAATAAGCTTTTCTTCCCCATAAAAAATTCTTTTTTTCCTTTTTTTTTTTTTTTTTTTTTTTTATTTATTTTTATCTGTTTTCTCTGGTTCTATTATTAAAAATTAATGTTGTCTGCTTTTAAAGTGACCTCTTGGAACATAGGGGGCATTACATCACCCATTAAACGTAAGTCAATCATTTCACAGTTAAGAAAAATAAATTCCGACATTGCCTTCCTGCAGGAGACCCATTTAAAAATGGAAGAAGTTCTTAAACTTAAGACCTCCTGGGTCAATGAAGTGCTGGCCTCCCCGAGTATCCGGAGGAAAGGTGGAGTAGCAATCCTATTAGGGAAAAGGCTTAAATATCATATTCTCCACATATTTGCGGACTCGGAGGGGAGATTTTTATTGGTTAAAATTAAAATATCTAATACAATATATACACTGTGCAACATATATGCCCCCAATATCTTTAGCTCTTCTTTTTGGGACACTCTCCAAGCCAAGCTAATTACATATAGAGAGGGTTTTCTAATTCTTGGCGGGGACCTAAATATGGCACCCCAAAGTCCCCTAGATAGACTAAGGCACAAAAGCGCCTCCCATAAAACAAAAAGAGACAACCTAGAAACAAAAATGTATCTTAGACTATACCAGGTCTTTGGAGTTAGAGATATCTGGAGAATCCAGAATCCGGATTCTAGGGAATTCTCTTGCATCTCCAAGGCACATAAGTCTTTATCAAGAATTGATGTAATTCTTCTAGATGAAAGGCTTTGTGCGTCAAGACTGTCCACTGGAATTCTTCCCATCTGCATTTCAGATCATGCCCCAATTTTTCTAGAGCTTAACATCAATAACGTTACCCCCAGATACTCTAGGTTCTATTTCCCAACATATTTAGCATCCGATCTTAAATTTAAAAACTGGCTCATTTCCAAATTTCAAGAATTTGTCTCTTTTAACCAGGACTATGCTAACCGCCCGTTCATTTTTTGGGAAGCAGCCAAGGCAGTACTGAGGGGAGAGATCCTAGCCTATACCATTAATAGGACAAAGAAATTTAAACATAGGGAAAAAGAAATCTTAAAATCTATTTCTAACTCATACAATTTATATCTCTTAGATAAATCTTCAAGAAGTTGGCAAAAATATATTCAAGCATTAAAAACAAGGGACGCCTTTCTGCTATATAAAACGACCCAGAGAGACTTGAAGTTTCAAGCAAAATTATACAGATATGGAAGTAAAAATGGGAAAATATTGGCAAGTTTAGTAAAAACTAACAAATCCCCCTCACTAATAGACTCTCTACAGTCAGAAGGGAAAACCATAACGGCTTCAGAAGAGATCACCCAGGCCTTTACAAAATATTATCAGGACCTATATTCCTTGAAACATTCAAATGTTTCTGAGCAAAAATCATTCTGGGAAAAGATTGTCTTTTGCACGTTATCCCCTGACCTGATTGAACCTCTTAATAGCCCCATATCTGAAATAGAGATCTCTAAAGCAATTCAAGATCTGGCCTTAAATAAAGCTTCAGGCCCTGATGGCCTTCCTAACGAATTCTATAAGATTTTATCAGTAGAAATTTCACCCTATCTTTCTTCGCTCTATAATGATATATATATAAAGGGTATTACCCCTCCAGCCACTTTTTCAGCATCATACACCACCCTAATTCTTAAACCAAGAAAAGAGCCGGATAAAAAGGAATCTTACAGGCCCATTGCATTGCTCAATGTGGACTATAAATTAATGGCCTCAATCCTAGCTTCAAAGCTCCAGCTACTTCTTCCTAAAGTCATTCATAAGGACCAAGCGGGATTTTTACTTAATCGAAATTCTTCAGCAAAGATAAGGGAACTCTTTTTGACCATAGATTACTTCTCCAGTGAGGGGAGAGGAGAGGGGGGTAGAGTGGACACCCTGGATGCGGCAATTATTTCAATTGATGCTGAAAAAGCCTTTGACTCAGTTCACTTTGACCACCTTTCTTACTCTCTTCAGCAATTCGGGTTAACTGGTAACTTTCTTAACTATGTTGATAATCTTCATAAATCTGCTTCCACTAGGATGATAGTTAATGGCATACTCTCTTCTGACATATATCTCAAGAGAGGAACTCGTCAGGGGTGCCCCCTTTCCCCCCTCCTCTTCGATATCTCTATCGAACCCTTAGCTATATATGTCAGACAATATCTTGATGGTATCAAGATTGCTAAGGAGGAGTTGAAAATCGCACTTTATGCTGACGACATTTTAATTTACATTTCCGATACTCGTGTTAATATCCCGAAATTAATAACAATTATTGAACAATTCGGTTCCTTCTCAGGCTACAAAGTAAACACATCGAAATCTGAGCTTATCTGGATCAAGCAACCAAAGGATCCCCCCATAGATATCCCATTCAAAATTGTGACCGATTCCTTCACTTATCTTGGTATTATAATATCTTCCAATCCTAAGGAGTGGTACAAACTTAATATACCTCCAGTCTTGAATAAAATCAAGGAGGACTTAAAAAAGTGGCAAAGTATCCCCCTTTCCCTTTCGGGTCGAATTGCCCTTTATAAAATGGTATGCCTGCCGAAACTACTATATGTGTTACAAAACACCCCAGTGATCCTTAAGGGAAAAGACATTCTCCATCATAATATGGTACTGAGGAAATTTATCTGGCAAAACAAGAAACCTAGAATCTCTCTCCTTAAACTCTCTCTTCCCATAAAATACGCTGGGTTGGCTTTGCCAGACATTTAAATTATACAATCTTGCCTTTCTGGCTCGTTTAATTATGGACTGGATATTTGAGAAGGACTACATTACGAATAATGAGCTTGAAAGAAGCATAGTAAATCCCTTTGCACCTTTAGCAATTATCCATTGTACTGTTGCCTCTCTCCCCAGTGAGCTAAAAAAACTGAAGACCATGTTTATTCCATTGCAGGCCTGGTGGAAAATTTGTAAACTCCTTAAAATAACACATAAAATATCCAAATTTATCCCCTTAACTGGTAACCCTCTCTTTCAACCAGGAATTCAATCATCCCTATTCCAAAAATGGAAAACTTTGGGGTTAAACAACATCTCTCAATTATTAGACAGGGAGAGAAAATGTATAAAGACCTTTGGCTCACTAAGAGAGGAGTACGGTCTTTCCCATAAATAATTTTTTGCTTATCTACAAGCAAGGCATTTTGCTATGGGCCTGGTTGAGGAACTCGGCTGGAATTGGACTATGGGACCCATAGAGAAGTGGCTAACATTAGTTAAAAATGTCCTTATGTCAATCTCCCCTATGTATTTAGACCTAAGCTCCCTAAAAGGAGATCTCAATTTGGAAAACATCTCTATTAAATGGGGAGCAATCTTGCAACAAAATTTGGTGGATAGTAAAATAATTGAATTTTCAATTGACGAGGTTTCACAAACTACTCTTTCTTCCTCCTGGAGAGAGTCCCATATAAAACTCTTATCTAGGACCTTCTTCACCCCTGAGAGGGGTTCTAGATGTAGAAGTTTAGACTTTAACTCCTGCCCCAGATGTTCGCTTCCTGCGGCCAATCTTATACATATGATTTGGGAATGCCCAATTATCCATCAATTCTGGATGAAATTACAATTTTGGTTTGGGACAATGGGGATCTCTCCTCTGACTCTGTTACCATTTGATATTGTATTTCTTCGAAAAGAACCGGAAGGCCACTCTGCAAATACTAAAATTATTAATTTAGTCATACTAGCGGCACGAAATTTGATTTTCAAAAAATGGAAATGTAGGACAGCCCCCAGTATCCAAGAGGTCAAAAGCTATCTCAAAAAACAATGTATCCTGGAACAGATTGACACTAATCTAAATGACGAAAACGATGTTATTAAATTTTTTGGAAAATGGTCAATCTTCATCCGGAACCTATCATTATCTGAAATAGAATATATAATATACCCATTTAGAAACACAGAACTGGTACTACTTGGCTTATGGCAATAAATTAGTGCAGACACCTGGAACTCTTTAATGCCTATCTAAAGTACGTTCTCTTTTTTTTTTTTTTTTTTTTTTTTTCATATTCATATCACTCCCCCGGTTGTTTTGCTTCTCCCACTATTAGCGGGAGAATTTAGTAACTTAACGAAAGAAGAAGATGGGGGGCAATGGGGGGGGGGGGGGAAAGGGAAAGGAAAAAGGGGGAAGGGAAAAGAAGGGAAAAAAAAGAAAAAAAATCCAACAACTAGGTGTACATAGGAAAACAAGGACTGTTATAATAAAGTATCATTTGATCATTGCTAAATGTGAATATGTACATAAATCTCTGCTATGTAAAATTGTATTAAAACACTCTTGTTGGATACAAATAAAAATTATTATAAAAAAAAAAACTTTTCTTCCTCGGTCAAACCTATTACAGACATGACCCGTAAAGAGAATGATCCACTCCATTGGTCACCTACTGCCATTAAGGACTTTGATAGTCTTAAGACTGCCTTTGCTGCTGCTCCAGTTCGGGCTCATTCTAACCCTGTCCTGCCTTTCATTCTTGAGGTCGATGCGTCTGAGACTGGAGTAGGTGCCCTCTTGTCTCAACGTCCTAAGCCTGACGGTTCCTTGCATCTGTGTGGTTTCTTCTCTAAGAAATTGTTTCCAGCGGAGTGCAATTATGAAATTGGCGACAGGGAATTACTGGCCATAATTTTGGCACTTAAGGAATGGAGGCATCTTCTCGAGGGTACTAGCGTGCCAGTGCTCATTCTTACTGACCACAAGAATTTAACTTATCTATCTGAAGTAAAACATTTGTCGCCCCGACAGGCCAGATGGGCGCTATTTTTGTCTTGGTTTAATTATGTGGTCTCCTACCTGCCTGGTAGTAAGAATGTTAGAACTGATGCCCTCTCTCAACAATTTTCGCCTCTGTCCAAGGAGGAGTCTGTACCTACTCCTGTTATACCTCCTGACCATATTTTGGCTACCATACGTACTAATTTGACTTCTCCCTTGGGGGAGGAGATCCTGGCTGCACAAACCAATGCACCTCCTGAGAAACCTAGTGGTAAGTGTTTTGTTCCTAAGAATCTTCGAACTAAACTTTTACACACTTACCACTATCCTAAATCCGCAGGTCACCCAGGCAAGAACCAAATGATTTGGTCTGTCACTCTACAATTCTGGTGGCCAGGTCTTCGTTCTGATATTGCTGCATATGTTGCCTCTTGCTCAGTTTGTGCACAGAATAAGACTCCTCGACGTCTTCCTGTGGGTCTTCTTCAACCTATTGCTAATGGTGAGCGTCCTTGGACACATCTTTCCATGGACTTCATTGTCGAGCTCCCTATTTCCAATGGCAATATTGTTATCCTTATGGTGGTTGACCGTTTTTCTAAAATGTCACATTACATTCCCTTGATGAAGCTGCCTACCGCTCAGAAGCTTGCTTCGATTTTTGCCCGGGAGGTCTTCCGTTTACATGGGTTACCCAAGGAGATAGTGTCAGACCGAGGTAGCCAGTTTGTCTCTAGATTTTGGTGTTCCTTTTGTGCTCAAATGGGGATCCAGCTTTCCTTCTCCTCGGCATATCACCCTCAATCCAATGGGGCTGCGGAACGGTCTAATCAAGCTCTGGAACAGTTCCTCCATTGCTATGTCTCAGATCACCACAATAATTGGTCTGAACTGTTACGTTGGGCAGAGTTTGCTCGTAATAGTGCTATTAATGCTTCCTCCAAGTTATCCCCGTTCATGGCGAATTATGGGTTTCAACCATCCTTGTTGCCCGATTCATTCATGTCTCAGGATATTCCGGCTTTGGAGGAGCATCTCCGGCAACTCCGTTCCACGTGAGTGCAGATTCAGGATTGTTTTCATCGTTCTCTGCAGCGCCAAAAGTTCCAGGCTGATCGTAGGCCTCTGCCCGCACCTTCCTACCAGGTTGGTGAGAGAGTTTGGCTGTCCTTCCGCAACTTGAACCTTTGTGTGCCTTCCAATAAATTGGCTCCCCGTTATGTTGGTCCTTTTCGAATACTCCGATGGGTTAATCCTGTGGCCTACGCTCTTGACCTTCCTCCTGCTATGCGCATCTCCAATGTTTTTCATGTCTTCCTCTTGAAACCATTGGTTTGTAATCGGTTTACCACTGTGTTTCCTCGTCCTATCTTTGTTGACAACCATGAGGAGTATGAGGTCAGCAGCATTATTGACTCTCGTATGTCCAGGGGCCGTGTACAGTATTTGGTTCACTGGAGGGGCTACGGTCTGGGGGAGCGTTCTTGGGTTCCCTCCTCTGATGTTCATGCTCCCGCCCTCCTCCGTGCCTTCCAAGGCCATTTCCCCAATAATCCTCCCGCGGGGGAGGGGTCGTTGAGGGGAGGGTACTGTCAGGGTTTTTTTCCCTGTTTGCCATGTGCTGCTGGCAGCCATTTTACTCACCTCTCTTCCTGACTATGGTGCATTGTGGGGGATGCTGCTCATTTCCTACACTTCCTTTTATGGCCAGACTGGTGTGTATCATCCATGTGAGACAGGATGCAGTCTCACAATTGTGATGTCATCACTTATTATTTAAAGGGCCTCTGTTCAGTATGCTTTGCCTTTGCGTTGTCTCATTCCTGTTTGTGAGAGATCCTGTGTATTATCTGGTTCCTGATCCCTGGCTTGTTCCTAACTCTGCTGTTTTCCTTGTTCCTGATTCCGGCTCGTCTGACTTTTCGCTTTGGCTCCTGACTCGGCTCGTCTGACTACCAGCTCTGGTTTTGACTCCTGGCTTGTTATTTGACTTGTGGACTTTTTATTATTTTTGCTATTAATAAAGGTGTGATTATTTTTGCACTTCTCATCTCAGTCTGATTCCTGGCACCCTGACACTGTATTAGCCAGTTTACTACATGCATTTAGCTGCCTTTTAGACAGCGCAGCTGTATATAATTACTGGTCTGCAGGCAACTGCAGTCATTGTAATTTGTTTAAATAGATTTTTTATTGAAAATGTTTAGAATGTATATCAAAGGAATGTACAAATCATAAATCAGTTCCGCTTAGTTTGCAGTAACAGAAAGAAATGAAAACAAGAAATACAGCATCAACTGTGCGTCTTTAGGACAGTAGGTGGATGGTAATAGAGGCTGGCAGCTAACATGGCTTACGCTATCACCTACTTGTCCGGCAATAAAATAACCTTTTAATAAGTAAAGGTAACAAAACAAGAAAAGTAATATAGAGTAGAAATAAAAAGAGAAGAGAAGAAAAAGGGGAAAACAAAACCATAGTGGGTACGGGCAAGGAAGTTGATCTAATAGCTCTAGATACTAGGTATCACAAAGTTGTAAGCAACCAGGGAACCAGAGGGCAGATAGGGAGGGAGGAAGAGGGATATAGGCCAAGACTCCTTGTGTCAATAGTGTTTCAGTGTTTAGGGACATAGGCTATGGTTGCTGTCACAGTGGGGTTTGCAATGTTTCCCAGTAGAGTTTTATGTTTAAGAACATGTTGTGTCTATTTTGTTTAAGGTAGGAGTATTCCTCCAATAATATAAGTTCCTGTGTTCTTACTGTCCATTCTACAATGGTAGGAGTAGTACTAGATTTCCATTTCCTGGCTTTTAAGGACTTAGTTCCATTTATGCAAATCTGGAACAGAGAGAGTCTAATCTTGCAAGAAATCTTGGGCTTGCTATTACACAGTATAATCATAGGAGTTAGTTTAAAGGGACAGTCAAGTAAAAAAAAAAAACTTTCATGATTTAAAGGGACACTCAATCAAAATTTAATTTTCATTATTCAGATAGAGCATGCCATTTTAAACAACTTTCCAATTTACTTCCATTAACAAAATGTGCACAGTATTTTTATATTTAAACTTTTTGAGTTACCAGCTCCTACTGAGCATGTGCAAGAATAAGTGTGTATGCATTTGTGAATGGCTGATGGCTGTCACATGGTACATGTATGCATTTGTGCTTGGCTGGTACAGGGGGAGTGGAAAAAGACATAACTTTTAAAATTGTCAGAAAAAAAGTCTACTACTCATTTGAAGTTTAGACTAAGTGCTATTGCATTGTCCTGTTATTTTGCATTTGTTGATTATGCAAATCTACTGTGTTGACTGGTCCTTTAAATAGGGCATATAATTTTAAACAACTTTCTAATTTACTTTTATTACCAATTTTGCTTTGTTCTCTTGATATTCTTAGTTGAAAGCTAAATCTAGGAGGTATATATGCTAATTTCTTAGACATTGAAGGCCACCTCTAATCTGAAAGCATTTTGACAGTTTTTCACCACTAGAGGGTGTTAGTTCATGTTTTTCATATAGATTACATTGAGCTCAGGCACGTGAAGCTCCTAAGAGCAAACACTGATTGGCTAAAAATGCAAGTCTGTCAAAAGAACTGAACTAAGGGGGCAGTTTGCAGAGCCATAGATACAAGGTAATCACAGAGGTAAAAAAGGATATTATTATAACTGTTTTGGTTATTCAAAATTGGTGAATGGGTAATAAAGGGATTATCTACCTTTTTAAACAACAAAAAGTCTGGTGTTTACTGTCCCTTTAAGTGTAGGGCCAAAAAGCGGATGTAGGGCTTTTTCTAGAGAAGCCCAAAAGGTTCGCAGACGGGGGCACTACCACCACACATGCGACAGGGTCTCAATGTCTCCACATCCCCATCAGCACTGGGGAGATACTTTGAGGTATATTAATTTCAGTCTGACAGGCTTCATATACCACCTCGAGAGGATCTTATAGTTCATTTTAAGGATTTGAGGAGACGTTGAGGACCTATAGGTAAAATCAAATAATTTGTACCACTTTTCTGGTGGAATGTCTATGTTCAACTCATCTCGCCAAGACTGAGTGTATGTCGGTAGCGCTTTGTGTAAACAGTTATCTAGAATACGTCTTGACAAGGCTAAAGTTCCTCTTGAGGGGGTGCCGGCCCTACAACTTTTCTCAAATTGGGTAGGAGGGTGTATAAGCTGGGAATTATGAGGGGAGACACGTAAAAGGTGCTGCAGTTGAGAGTACTTCAGCCAGTTAGAGAATGTACCCTCTAATATATCTGTCAAGTCTTGTCTAGGTTCAAGCTTCCGCTGGAAAAGGAAGTCAATCAAAGGCGATGAAAAACCTAACTCTCTGTAATGAATGTAACCCGAGGCAAGATGCACACCAAGCAGCAATTCTGTGTTTTGGAAAATCGGGATCATGGGGGAATATGTTGATGAGATGCTTCTCACCTGTTTAATGATGCTATCCCAAGAAGAGAAAATGTGCCTGTATAGAGGGGAAGATCTGGTTTTAATAGGTCGAGATTTATCTGGTAGCCAACAAATTGGACCAACTTGAGGTGTTTTCAAAATATGCGTGTCCAGTGAGATCCACGCCTTATCCTGTGGACCTGTATGCCAGTTCAAGATTCACTTTAACACATTAGCCTGATAGTAACTAAATATGTGGGAGGTTCCCAGTCCCCCTCTATTCCTGGATCTATACAGAATCTAGCTACTCTCGGTTTTCGTCCACCCCAAATAAACCTATTAAGAATAGATTGCAATTGTTGAAGAAATGCAAAACAGAATGAGAAGCAGTCTACCAGGAACGAACAGCAGCATCAATAGCTTGTTCTATGGCCCGGTTGCCACCTGGTAGTAGCTTCTTTCTGCCCAATTGTGCTTTTCACAGAGGAAAACTTTCCTGTACTATATCAGTCTGATCCCGCCGACATGGTCAGTCCAGCCTCGAAATACCAGGCAATTCTCCTCTGAACAAGGAACATGACAACCCCAGATGATCGTTTCGGCCTCCTTTGGGCCTCGTCAGTGAGGGGCAGCCATATCCCTCTAAGCACATTGGGCAAGTAGTCCACGTCTGGTTTCCCCCATCACCCTTAGGGAGACGATCCCCAGGGTCATATTTACAAATGCAAAACAGAATGAGAAGCAGTCTGCCAGGAACTGTAATGTCCCTTTAAGACATTCCACTCAATTCCTCCTGCCTATAAAACCACTCCCCTTTCTTCACATCATTGCTTGATTATTTTGTGCTTAGCCTGTTGTGCTCAACTTGTCCACAGCAGCCACTTTCAAGTCTGGCCTCTAATTCAAGTGCTTATTTTATTTAAAGCAATCTCTATAGTTATTTACTGCTGTGTTACCTTGCTACTTTTTCAACTGTGAAGGATTCTTACTTTGGAACCTGCTTCTCTGCTTCAAGCAGCTCAGCATACTGGATCTTTTTCCTTTTGGATTCCTACACTGCATCAAGTCCCTGCCGCAAGGATCACTTCCTCATTTTTGCTCACTTGCTGCACACTGTCTGCAAAGCTCTCATCTGTTCCTCCCAGCAACCTCTTCTACCAAGTTATAAGTAGATTGTTATCTAAACATTGTTCACTGCTCTGAAAACTGGATCCAGTCCTTTCTTCATCTGCAACTAAGGTACAAACATTCATTAACTATTTATGCCATATCCTCCACCTTTTACAGGCATAACAAGCTGTTATAACCTATCTGTTTGCTTAAGCTGCATATTTAATCCAGTAATCACTTATGAACTCTCTTTATTGACCAAGTGAAATTCATTACCTGTGACTGTTAACCTAACAACTCCTGTTCATAGATGCATGAGATTTCTAAAGGCACAGATTGTGATATTAACTATATCTTGTCTGCTATCCATTATGTCTTATTAACTTGCTGGCACAGTTTTTACCAGTTGTTACAGAATAACATTCTGGTTTCTTGTCCAGCTACATTTACAACCTTACAGGAACAAACAGCAGCATCAATAGCTTGTTGTATGGCCCGGTTGCCACCTAGTAGTAGCTTCTTTCTGCCCAATTGTGCTTTTCACAGAGGAAAACTTTCCTGTAGTATATCAGTCTGATCCCGCCGACATGGTCAGTCCAGCCCCGAAATACCAGGCAATTCTCCTCTGAACAAGAAACATGACAACCCCAGACGATCGTTTCGGCCTCCTTTGGGCCTTATCAGTGAGGTGCAGCCATATCCCTCTAAGCACATTGGGCAAGGAGTCCACGTCTGGTTTCCCCCATCACCCTTAGGGAGACTATCCCCAGGGTCATATTTACATATGCAAAACAGAAAGAGAAGCAGTCTGCCAGGAACGAACAGCAGCATCAATAGCTTGTTTATGTGAAAATCACATTTGGGCAGAAAGAAGCTACTACCAGGTGGCAACCGGGCCATAGAACAAGCTATTGATGCTGCTGTTTGTTCATGGCAGACTGCTTTTCTTTCTGTTTTGCAATTGTTGAAGAAAGGCTGGTGGAAGATGAATAGGGACGGTCTGCAACAAGTAGATTATTCGGGGCAGAATAGACATTTTTACAACTTGATTTCTCCCGCACCAGGAAAAATATTTTGTCTGCCAGGATTGACAATCTTTCGAAATTTCCTGCAAAAGCGGGATGTAATTAGATTTGAAGAGGGACAAGACTTTAGGGGTAATATTCACTCCCAAGTATCTAATTTGATCGCTGCTTAGTTGATATGGGCAAATTTGGACAAGGGTAGAAAACCTTTGTGAGTTCATTTTAATATTTAAAATATTAGATTTTTTATCATTAATTCGAAAATGAGAAAGGCCTCCAAAGCACCGAAATTCAGCCAGTGTGGCCCGGAGGGATGTAGCAGGATCGGTAAGAGATAGTAAGACGTCATCCGCATATAGACTTATTTTATAATTATTGGGGCCAATTGGGATTCCAGTAATGTTAAGGTTAAGTCTAATATGAGCCGCAAGTGGTTCCATTGCTATGGTGAAAAGTAACGGGGAGAGGGGGCAACCTTGTCGTGTCCCATTACATATAGGGAGAGATTCTGAAAGTTTACCCTAATTCTTACAGTGGGATGATTGTATAAGCTGAAGACGCTATTTATCTTTTTTTCGCCAAACCCGAAACCTATCAAGGTAGATTGCAAATATGCCCAGTTCATCCTGTCAAACGCTTTCTCCGCGTCGGTTGAGACCAGGACCATCTCTAGATTGGAAGTAGTTGCATAATCGATCAGATGAAGCGTTCTGATCGTATTGTCCCTGGCCTCCAGACGCGGAACAAAGCCTGCCTGATATATATGTATAAGATGAGGTAAATATTTGCTAAGTCTATTTGCTAAGATTTTGGCATATATTTTTGTATCTGTATTTATCAATTAAATAGGCCTATAGCTACCTGGCTCAAGTAGGGATTTTCCAGTCTTATGTATAAGAGTAATATGGGCCGATAGAAGATCCTGGGAGACGGATCCGTTTTCATCTATTGAGTTGAAGAGTCTATTAAGATGTGGCGTTAATATGTGTTTAAAAGTTTTATAATATATATTGGAAAAGCCGTCAGGTCCTGGGCTCTTTTGTGTCGGTAAACAGTCAATAGCCTGCATAATCTCCAAAGAGGAAATGGGTTCTTCTAATAAGGTAGAATCCTCTTTTGTGAGTGTGGCCAGGTCAGCCTCTCTAATGTATTCCTCCATATCCCCAAGGTCTTTAGGGGCGCTGATTGGAGGGAGGTTGTATAATTTCCGGTAGTAATCATGGAATACTGAAGCAATGGATTTACTATCTTGTACTTCTATGTGTTCAGCAGTGTGGAGTTTTTGAACAAAAGAACGTTCTTTAATGCAAAGTCTGTGCCAGGAGCCTGCCAGCTTTGTTTCCCTCTGAAAAATAGAGTTTTTTCAGAAAGAAAGCATGTATTTGGGCTTCCTTTTGCAAATAAGAATTACATTTTAATCTTGCAAGTATGAGACCTTGGTTTACGTTGGGGTCCAGGGGGTTTTGGAAGTGAGCCTGTTCCATGATAGATAAGTTCTGTTCTAGTGTAATGTACCCTACTCTCTTGTGTCTATTAAGAAGTGCTTAGTGTTTAAGAAAGATGCCCCTTATTACTGCTTTGTGTGCATCCCACAAGGTACTGGGAGAGATGGATTCAGTCATATTAATCCTAAAATACTCCATCAGCGCCTGCGAAATTTGTTCCTTCAGCACAGGATTTCTTTTTTTTTTTTATTCGTTTTTATTATTGAGGATACATCAAAATAATACATAATCTACAAATACATCTGCGTGACTGGCATTAGTAAAAAGATTTACAAGACAGGCAGACATGTTATACACGAGGTAATACAGCATACATCTCTCAGGTGTACAAGATAAGACAGTCTTATTACACAGACGTACCATAGACATGTTAGCTATTCATTAAAACATATAGCTTTGATCTGATAGTTTGCACGTATCCCTCAATATTTTATATTATTTTCATATAACAACACTTCTAACTCTAATAACTAACCTAACAAATCCTAACTACGCTAAAAGTCGGATGTCTGTGTCCTAGTTAGATCCCTACGAGTCTGGAGTATAGGAGATTGCGTAAGTATATATGCGTGCGTGGAGGAGAGGGGAGAGAAAGAGGAAAAAAAAGGGGGGGGAAAGAAGACGAAGAGGGGGGATGGGTAATTGGGAGGGGAAGGTGACTAAAAAAAAGATTCAATAAGTATTATCTCAGAATCGCTGGCTCTGTTCTGGGGCCGCGTTTCCCCTGACAAAGCCGTCCATTCCCCCCTAAGAGCACAAGATTTCTTATAAGGGTTTTGTCCAATCTCCAGCAGTACTGCGAAAGTGGGTGCTGAGGGCCAGGTAATATCTAGTGTGGTCTGACCAGGGAGTTGGAGATATTGCGGTGGATTCAACTAGGTGCAAACTGAGTTGGTTTATAAGAATATAGTCAATTCTAGACCAAGACCTATTCGGGTGAGAGTAAAATTAATACTCTTTAGTTCGGGGGTGTTGTAGTCTCCAAGCGTCAACTATTGAGTGTGTTTTTAGTTTGACATTGTGTAATGTGGACATTGGGATGCTGCTGCGCCCATGGGAACAGTCGCAGTCATTGTAATTTAACCTTTACAATTGAGCTTACTCAGGATTAAGGGATTCCTTTTTCTATAGAGCTGCCTTGTGTGGTTTTCTCAGCGCTGTGGCTTTTATTTTGTATTATAATTTTTGGTTCAGTCCCTGGAAAGCACTTGTTCATTGGTGCTGTCCAATCAGCAAAGACAACCCAGGTTTTGAACCAAAAATGGGCCGGCTTCTAAACTTACATTTTTGCTTTTTTAAATAAAGTTAGCAAGATAATGATGAACATTTGATAATAAGAGTAAATTAGAAAGTTGCTTAAAATTGCTGCTCTATCTAAATCATGAAAGAAAAAAATTGGTTTCAGTGTCCCTTTAAGAGTTTGTATCTGGTACAGTACAAGAGGGAGTGTGCTTCAGTCTCTATGTCCCCGATGTTACACTGCACACATTGTCTGGCTGCCCTGGGTCTCCATTTTGTCTGATATCTGCCAGTCTCTATTTCCAGCTGGTGGTCAGAGATTCTGTATTTAGTGAGTATCTGTCTGTGCTTTGGGTTGGTGACACTTGTGAGATACTCAGCTAGTTTGTACTCTCTCTGTAGTGACCTGTAACACTCCAGCTTGTTCTGTTGCCCTATCTGTTCCTCCCAGTGCCCAGTGTACCTCTCCTTCAGAGCTGTTTGTAAGGTGTTTGGTGACACTCTCTCATGGGCTGTGCTTTTGCTGATGTGGTTTTGAAGGTCTGATGTATATTCTCTAAATGCTTTTGATGCTGGGTCACAGAGTGATTGGTGGTAAAGTGTACTTGTGTCCCTATTTGTGAGGTGACACCAGAATTTGTACACCCTTTTTTGCCTTTTTAGCAGCAATGGAAATCTGCCCAGCTCTGCTCTGCACCCAATGTTAGGGGCACTTCTGTGTACCCGCAGTGCATATTTACAGAATTGGAGATGTGCAATTTCTGTGAGAGTTTTGTCCCATTCCCGGTAGTTCTGGGTCAGTGTTGGGCCCCAGACCTCACAGCCATACAGCAGGATTGGTACAATGATGCTTTCAAATACCTTAAGTAACAGTTCTATAGGAGGGTTTAGTCTGGCTATCAGCTTCTTGGTTGCATGGAAGGCTCTAAGAGCTTTTTCTTGCAGTGTTTTGATGGCCAGTTTAAAGCTTCCTGATGCACTCAGTGTAAGCCCAAGATAGGTATACTTTAATGTGTGCTCTACCTCTTTAGAGAACAATAGGAATTTGAGTTTTTGCTTTTTCTGGAAAATCATGACTTGAGTTTTTTCCATATTCACTTCCATTGCCCATGACTCCACAGCATGTCTGCAGTATATCTAGTTTTTCTTTCAAACCCACTGCTGTGCAGCAACAGCTCAATACTGTGTTCCCAGGGGTGTTACTGTGTGTGCGAGAGGGCAGGGACCCCAGAGAGACACAGCAGCAGCTCAGTACTGTGTGCCCAGGGGTATTACTGTGTGTGAGAGGGCAGGGACCCAAGAGAGACACAGCAGCAGCTCAGTACTGTGTGCCCAGGGGTATTACTGTGTGTGAGAGGGCAGGGAGCCCAGAGAGACACAGCAGCAGCTCAGTACTGTGTGCCCAGGGGTATTACTGTGTGTGAGAGGGCAGGGACCCCAGAGAGACACAGCAGCAGCTCAGTACTGTATGCCCAGGGGTGTTACTGTGTGTGATGGGGACAGCACACACTGTTCCTGCAGTTATTTAGTGCACAAAGAGTGATTACAATTTTTTTTTTTAGATAATACAGGATTATAAATTTGATGATGAAATCAAGATGCTGCTGAACTTCTAAGCTATAGGCTGTGAGAATTAAGGTAACTTTCTGATTTTTTACTGGATATAATACAATACAATTCTACTCCTACTTGGAAAACCTAGAATCTACTCATAGAGAGAGTACCACCTCTATACCCTGGAACAAGAGAAACATCACATCCTTTTAATGCATGGAAACTAGTCTTCTACAACAGGGAATGCAAATTAAATCCTAACAGGATCTAAAGGTTACCGGAATACAATCTTTTTGGAGATTATAACTGGTTTATATCACTTTTACTTTGGATTAATCAAATATATATTTTGCATATCTAAGCAATAATACTGCACAGAAAATTAACCCTGGGAACAGCAAGATCCTGGATTACCTTTTACCAATTGGCCAGGAATGCTACGAAATTATATACTTAGAGGACCTCAAAACTGGAACAGCCCAAAAACGATTTCAAGAAAGCATCCTCATCAACCCTGAATTACTTATTGCTGATTATTCTTATAGAGACCAAAAAAGCACAAAACCAATTTATTATTTAATACAGAGCAAAAAGATGCCTGGCACCAAACCTTACGGGAGAACTTTATTAATATTCAAGAGAAGGAAAATGGGAACGGAAGACAGATCATTGTATACACAAAAAGAAATTGATTAACCTGTTAAAACACAAACAATAATAAATCAAACAAAAAACAATGTGTTAGTGCAAAAAGGATATGTCCTAAAAAGTAAATTGTAGACTAAATCCCAACTCCAAATGTGCATAAGTGATCCCAGGGATTACTTCTCAGTGGAATTAAATGCTGCAGTCGAACTCCAAGGGTTAACCTCAAATAAAACAGATGAATGCTGCCAATGGTGGAGTCCTGTGAGACTACAGGGTTAATTCACATGTAAGTTGTATACTCACATACTGTAGAGCTTCACATCAAGCTCTAGATATAAAAGCAATGGGAGACTCCAGCAGGAACAGGTAGAAGTGAACTCAGATGAATGTTAAACAATTTATTGAAACGTGTTAAAATCACAGGGGTTTCCAGAGAACAACCACAGCTAGAACATCCGTATATTACACAGACGTATATTGTAAACAATGTCTATGATTATGATTACGGTTTGCAGTTCAGAAGGTTGGTCTCCGCCCACAATGTGACATCATTCGCTCAAAATCCATTTTGCACTATATGAAAAGCTTTAGAAACAAACCAGGATAACACAAATAAACTGTAAGGAGAAAAAAAAAAACCTTAAAGGGAAATTAAACCCAATTTCTTTTCTTTCATGATTCAGAAAGAAAATGCTTCCATACTCTAATTTGCTAAATTCTTAAGATATCCTTTGTTGAAAAAATAGCAATGCACATGGGTGAGCCAATCACACGAGGCATCTATGTGCAGCCACCAATCAGCAGCTACTGAGCCTATCTAGATCTGCTTTTCAGCAAAGGATATTAAAATAATGATGCAAATTAGATAATACAAGTAAATTAGAAAGTTGTTTTAAATTACATGCTCTTTCTAAATCATGAAAGAAAAAATGTGGGTTTCATGTCCCTTTAATTCTCACAGCTTAAAGTTTAATTAGCACACTATATACTGAACACGAGATGAACAGTCTCACAATCAGCAGCTGGAATATACAAGGACTCACTTCCTCCACCTTTGGAGACAAAATCAGAGATCCTGATTTTCAACAAGATATAAGAAACCATGATATTATCTTGTTACAGGAGACATGGCAAGATAGAAGCACAGCATCATCTTGCCCTATAGACTATAAATAACTATTAATCCCTGCAACAAAAAAGAAGAAAGGAGGGAGACTCTAAGGGGGGTTATTAGTGTGGTACAAAGATAGTCTCAAACCATTTATCACCCCAGTGAAGAGAGGTGCAACACATCTGTGGATACAAATAGCAAATAACCTTGTACAGACATCTCACAATCTCTCTGTGCCATATACTGTACATCCCACCATGGGAATCACCAAATTATGACCTGTGGAGGCTCCTGTATAGGAGCACTTCCGCACGTGATCCCCCAAGGAAAAAAGGAAAGAAAATACATTTTTTGGCTGAATAAATATTTCTCCAATAGCCCCCCTATTGGAAAAATTATATTTATTCAGCCAAAAAATGTTCCAGTCTAGACTGTCCAGCTTCATAAAAAAAAAAATTCCTTTTTTTCCCTTTACCTCTCTACCACATGTGCGGTAGAGAGGTATAGCCTGCCATAGCCCTTTGTATATTTTTCTATGTGCCTGCTGCTCCGCCCATAACAGTGCCTATATCTTTCTTAATTGCACAATTTTCAGTGTGCGAGTTGGGCCATTTCTATGGACGGGCAGCAGGGGGGAGCCCTTTTTTTAAAGTTTGCTTCTATTTTTTTGCTAGCTGCGATGATCAACTGCACAAGCTAGGAACAGGAAGCAAGTTACAGGAGTACTGCAGGATTGTGGCTGTGTGGGAGAGACATTAAGAAGACACATGGTGCTGTAGGGTGTACCGTGTGGCTGAGTATGGAGGACACCAAGCTGTGAGGGTTAACTGCATGCAGAAGCTTCGGCAGAATAATGATCATGTATTGTGTCGCCATATACAAGCATGCACAAGTGTATATTTAAGTAAACCCCTGTTTATTTCTTCCAAATTGGTGCATGATTGTATATGGCGACAATACATGATCATTATTCTGCAGAAATAAAAATGCGTGCTGTAAAATTATGTAGACAGTATAGTGGGAAATTAGAAGCTGAGTGTATGTAAAGATAAACTGATTGGCATAAATCTGCTGCAGTTATGTCTATAGCAGTTTGTATTGTGCTATAGAAGTTACACAAAGTTGTTACTACTAGTATGTATATTGTACTATTTACATTTCCGGTTACTGCTATGCTGCTCTCCTATCTGTTGGAGATGTGTAGGCAGCGCTGCAGCCACAGTCAGGTTTTTTTCCCAGTGGAGGGGAGCTGCACTCTTACAAAACACCACCCTCTCCATTCACTAAGCAAATAACAGCCACCAACTGCAGGATTAGGAGGGAGGGGAGCAGCAAACAATTTGAAGACCAACATAATAAAGTATATTCATAGACAAACAGGGAGGCAATGTACCTGTTACAAAGCTATTTGCAAGGACTCTTAGTAAAATGTTACAGTATATTATGATTGCATGAGGGTATATATATATATATATATATATATATATATATATATATATATATATATATATATATAAATAACCAACTTCATGTGAATCTGCCCTCCTATGGTCAACCACCCGGTTGTTCTGTGTAAATAATACAGCTTCACCAAAAGACAGAAACAGACCAGGATTCTTTCAAGCGTGGAGTCAAATTTATTGACGTTTCGGGGAGTAAACCTCCACTTCATCAGAACATAAAGTGTATACAAACACACGTGTTTAAATAAGTGTACAAACACACAGTTACCTCCTTCCTGTTCAAAAAGGCGCCAAAAGTACATCATATTCGGTGTGTCTCTAAGTGAACATACAAAACTGTTTGTTAAAGATTAGGTCTGTACATTGTAAATGGAAGGGTAACAGGAGACAGGCTGGGAAGTTTTACATTCAACTCATCAAGTGGCAAAAGTGTCATTGACTATGTGATCACCGACCTGGACATCAGAAAGATCAATTCCCTGATAGTAAGACCCCAGTCCTACACAACAACAGTTCAAAGAAAATCCCAACATGGAAAGCCAGTAAACAAATTGTACAATGTCCCTTTAATGCTTTAAATTGGTACAGTGCGACCGGTGATCCATCCTGATGTAGGAAAAACTGAAGTCCACCCCTGGCCTTAATTTACTGTTTATAACCTGCCTTTTCTTTTGTGCTTGACTGCCCATTACCCTTTCCCATCCTAGATCAAAATTATATCTGGACCCTATTCCTATTATATCAATCCTCTTTGCCAACTCTAAAGTTAGACCGTGGTCTCTCAAACACGGTTAGGTATTGTCTAGTGTAAACAAAAGATGATAGAGTGGCGCTAGTTCAGCCGTGGAAAAACATAACAATTTAATTCTAGAATATTGGAATAGTATATATCCAAGTAATATAAGGTATTAAACAGTTCACTAATAGTACATGGATATAAGAAATATATATTTAATAATACAAACACAGATTATATGTATATCATAATCTAAACATCAGATCATTCAAACAGATGTGTCGTGGTCACGACTATAAAATCCTTAAAAAAACAAAGAATAGAAAGGTTTTATATATATATATATATATATATATATATATATATATATATATATATATATAGATATATACAGGGAGTGCAGAATTATTAGGCAAATGAGTATTTTGACCACATCATCCTCTTTATGCATGTTGTCTTATTCCAAGCTGTATAGGCTCGAAAGCCTACTACCAATTAAGCATATTAGGTGATGTGCATCTCTGTAATGAGAAGGGGTGTGGTCTAATGACATCAACACCCTATATCAGGTGTGCATAATTATTAGGCAACTTCCTTTCCTTTGGCAAAATGGGTCAAAAGAAGGACTTGACAGGCTCAGAAAAGTCAAAAATAGTGAGATATCTTGCAGAGGGATGCAGCACTCTTAAAATTGCAAAGCTTCTGAAGCGTGATCATCGAACAATCAAGCGTTTCATTCAAAATAGTCAACAGGGTCGCAAGAAGCGTGTGGAAAAACCAAGGCGCAAAATAACTGCCCATGAACTGAGAAAAGTCAAGCGTGCAGCTGCCAAGATGCCACTTGCCACCAGTTTGGCCATATTTCAGAGCTGCAACATCACTGGAGTGCCCAAAAGCACAAGGTGTGCAATACTCAGAGACATGGCCAAGGTAAGAAAGGCTGAAAGATGACCACCACTGAACAAGACACAAAAGCTGAAACGTCAAGACTGGGCCAAGAAATATCTCAAGACTGATTTTTCTAAGGTTTTATGGACTGATGAAATGAGAGTGAGTCTTGATGGGCCAGATGGATGGGCCCGTGGCTGGATTGGTAAAGGGCAGAGAGCTCCAGTCCGACTCAGATGCCAGCAAGGTGGAGGTGGAGTACTGGTTTGGGCTGGTATCATCAAAGATGAGCTTGTGGGGCCTTTTCGGGTTGAGGATGGAGTCAAGCTCAACTCCCAGTCCTACTGCCAGTTTCTGGAAGACACCTTCTTCAAGCAGTGGTACAGGAAGAAGTCTGCATCCTTCAAGAAAAACATGATTTTCCTGCAGGACAATGCTCCATCACACGCGTCCAAGTACTCCACAGCGTGGCTGGCAAGAAAGGGTATAAAAGAAGAAAAAAAAAGAGGTGGGTTCCTGTGTGGGTGGAGACTAACGGCAGCATGTCTCATGTCGGCGTGCAGATCGACATCTAACAACACACCCAACTCGCTTGCTCCATAGCCCCAGACTGCTGTGGCATTGAGGAGCCCTGGCAAGTGTGATCTTGCCGAAGAAGGAACTCATTAAGGCCAAATGGGTCAGCGGTTTTTACCGCATCTCTTTTTTTCTATGTTTGGTTCCAGCGACAACCGCCTCTAAAGTACCTGCAAGTGTGAGCTTCCGTGGTCTACCCTGGTTGTAGTACCCCCGGACATATATTTCCCCCACCCAGATAACCTGGGTCTGCTCTTGGCCTAAGTGTTAAGTTGGGGGCAGCCAAACTACTCACCGGAACATTGTGGCGCCCAACCCTTGCAGCCCAAGCGGATCCTTCCGGAGTGGAGGAGGGCCGAGGTCGGAGGGACGGCGGAGAGATCTGCAGCTAGTTTCCGTGAGTGAAGCGCCGGAAGGTGGTGTACAGCCTGCAGTCGCACAGTGTGGGAACCGCTGCCGGAGACCGGGCCTGGAGAGCAGTGCCGGGTGCTGGGGACCTGTGGTGCCCGGGTCGGAGACCCCGGATTTGATCCCAATTTTGGATATCGGTGCAGCAGTAACAACTGCTGGAAATGGCATCCAGGGGCAAAACCGGTGACCGTGAGGTTTACGGCAACCAGCCCCACTTCAATTACTGAGAGGACCTGTACTGGTATTGAAGCAACAAAACGGACTATTTCTACCGCAAGTATACTCTCTTTCTGTCAAGCCCTCAGTAAGGGACTTTTCTCTCGCAGCACACAGTTTTTTTGGTAATACATATCATTTACAGGTGGAAGAATATTTATCCAAGCAGACTGGTCAAGCTATATAAATATCAGTTATGATACATTATTGCCCTGTTTGGCTAGTTGGCCATTAATTGCAAAAGGAAAAAAGAAAAAAAGAACTGTAATAGTGACTTTGCGATAACCAATGTTCACTGGAAAGATAATGGCAATGTAAACAGTTACATAATCTATAGTAATAAGATATAACATTCTCTTTTTCTCTTCTTGTGGTGTTATCCAGTTTTCAGATCATGTATGCAATGTGGATTAGAATATACATCTGATAAAACGTTATCTTTGTGCTCCAGTCCAGAAATATTACTAAATTCGGCCCATTACTGGTCTCATAAAAGTTTTAGGAACTGTCTGGCTTAAGTAATTTATCTGTAATCAAGTAAGGGAGTCAGATACACCCCATATATTGTGCAAGGATTGACTAAAATTGCCACTATATTTATCTCTTATTTAATGCATAAGAATAGGCACAAGCCAAAGGCATTTAAGTTTGAGAGGCCGTCTGCTACTAAAAGATACTGTAGCAGCTAGGCATGTGGTCATTAGACAGTGTGAATCTGGATATTTTGTTCTAAGGAATTAGAAATTGAAGTAATAAGACGTAACATTATTCTTTTTCCCTTTATTGTATTCTCTATTTTTCAGATCATATATGCAATGTGGGTTGAAAATTATATCTGATCAAATGCTATTTATGTGCTTCAGTTTAGAAATATTAATATATCTGGCCTAATGCAGGTTTTATAAAAAATTTCAGGAAGTGTCTGGCTTAAGCGGTTTTTCTGAAATTAGTAGGGGAGTCAGATAAACTTCTTACACTGTGTAAAGATTGACTAAAAATTGCTATTTTAGTTATTTTACATTCAGGGTATTAGAATAATTATAAGCCATAAGCATTTAAGTTTGAGGTACCGTCATACTACAGCTGCTAGGCTTGTTGTCATTAAGCAGTGTGAATTGGATATACTTACTCTAGGGAATTAATTAAGTTAATTGGTGTTATTAGTCACTTTCCTCTGAATTCACTACAAAACACTAATTTTACATACACTCTTACCCTCTGTTCTACAGGATAAATCCCTTAAACTGTCAATTAAGAATTTCCACTCTATACACACATCACAGTCTTTCACCAGAAACCCTCAGCAGGGTCCTCTTCGGTGTTTGTTTTTACACTTCCTTTTTTTTTTTTTTTTTTTTTCGCTATTCCTCTTTAGTGTTGATTTCTTTTTCTTTTTTTTCCTCTCCTCTTCTCCTTCACCACACACTTGCTCTCCTTTTTTAATCACATTTCTTTTTTTCTGATTTTCTCACTTTCTTCTCACAACATAAATGGAAAAATTTGTCACACAGACCAAAGTTAATTCCCCCAAAATGCCAGCCAAATCAAAAGATAAAAAGGCCAAGCTGGCAGACAACAGTACAGAAAATATAACTGAAATCTCACCCTTAACAATTGATACTCAGGCCCTTACAAGTCAGCTAGTGGCGCTGTTCACACCTCAATTTGATTCTATAAAAACAGAATTAGGTGTCATTTCATCTGACATAGGGACACTCTCGTTAGAAATAAAACAATTTGCAGTAAGACTTTCTGAAGCCGAAGATAGGATATCCACATTAGAGGATCAGGCAAATTCGCAACACACTGTCATACAAGAACATGAGGCTAAAATAAAAAGTATGCAATTGCGCCTGGAGGATCTTGAAGATCGGTCCAGGCGCAATAACATTAGAATTATTGGTCTATCGGAGTCTCCGGAGTTTGAGGATCTCATGATATTTGCATCAACCACTCTGCCACAGGCTCTGGGCATTCCCACACAAATGATACCATTGATAATTGAGAGAGTCCATAGAGTGGGACCCAGGAAGCCTACTACCAATGAGGTGACTAGACCTAGGATGGTTATGCTCAAACTCCTGAGATTCCAGGATAAGATTGAGATCCTCAGTCACTATAAAAAGAAAAAAGAACCATTACTTTTTGGGAACAACAGAATTATGTTGTTTCAAGATTTTTCTAGTGAGACATCAGCCAGAAGAAAAGTTATGGCCCCGTATTGCACGCAATTAATAAACAGAGGCATTAATGCTTGGCTGAGCTACCCGGCCAGAATTATAATTAATGAGAATGGTAAGAGGCAGGTCTTTAGTGAAACATCTGAGGTAACTAAATTTCTAAAGGAAATAGGATAATATTGGAATATCGATGTTTATTGTTCAAAATGTTAAAAGTGTTATTAAGAATTAGATATCCAAAATGTCAATGGATACGTGTTCTCTCTTCTATTGTGTTTTCTATTTTTTTTTTTTTTTCCCCCGTCTTCCTTCTTTGTCTCCCCCCTCTCACGTGATTCTGATCCCCCTTAAGATTTAAGAAATGACAACAGAAATTAGGATGTTCTCCTGGAACATGGGAGGCATTAGTTCACCTATGAAACGTAAACTGATTCTCAGAACATTAGCTCAGATGCAGCCTGATATGGCCTGTCTTCAAGAAACACACCTTAAGGAGTCAGAAGCAGTTAAACTCAAGATGAAATGGGTCGGGGAAGTAATCTCCACTAATGGTTCTAATAAAAAATGTGGAGTCGCAATACTATTACACAAACAATTAGACTATAAGATTATAAAAACTGAGATTGACAGTGAGGCCAGATTCATTTTACTGCATATAATGATAAAAAAACATAAAATTTATAATTTGTTGTATTTATGCTCCCAATAAATTCTCACTAGGTTTCTGGGATAATATCCAAAATAAGTTGTTCCCGCTTATTGGAAACAACTTAATTTTATGTGGAGATTTCAACATGACGTTGGATCCCTCAATAGATAGGTTCTCATGCAAAAACATAGTTAGTAATAGACAAAGTGCTAAACATTTTCAGAGACTTTGCCATAAATTAAAACTAATAGATATTTGGAGGATTCAAAATCCTGACATTGCGACATTCACTTGTGAATCCAAAGGTCATAAGACATTCTCTAGGATTGATCTATTCCTGATCTCTGAGTCATTGTCTGTTTGGCAATCTAAAGCGACGATAGGGGAAGTTCTGATATCGGATCATGCAATAATTGCGTTAATATTCTCATCATGTAAAGAAGACAGGAGGCAGAAACCAGTATTCGGTTTCCCTAGATATTTATGTTCTGATCCTAGGTTTTGGCTGTGGCTACAATCTAAATGGCTTGAATATGTTTCCAATAATAGGGAATTCGGAAATAAAGTTGAAATTTTTTGGGAGGCCTCCAAAACGGTCTTAAGAGGTGACATTATAGCCTACCTAAATATACGTAGGAAAAAGATTAAACTACGGGAGGTTACTTTGGCTGAGAGAGTGAAGAAGGCTTTTATTTTAGTTCAGAATACCCCATCACAAAACAACTGGGATGACTATTTTCTTATTAGAAAGGAAAGAGATCTCTTTCTCAAAGAACAAGCTCAAATTGAGGAGATAAGAATAAATAGGCA
This sequence comes from Bombina bombina, assembly GCF_027579735.1. Lineage (NCBI taxonomy): Eukaryota > Metazoa > Chordata > Amphibia > Anura > Bombinatoridae > Bombina > Bombina bombina. Next base: position 298,406,294 of record NC_069506.1, on the reverse strand, counting down.
CTACAAGGGGTTTCATGGTTCCTCTGCCAAATACTTGGCTAAACTTATTAAAATCAGGAAGAGAAAGAATATAATACCAGTCATCAAAGAGAATAAGACCAGATACATGGAGACTGCAGAGATCTGTGGGGTTTTTGCCTCTTACTATCAAGATCTATATTCTTCAGTTAAAATTAATCCTGACGTGCAAGAGATATTCTGGTCTAAAATTGTTGTACCCAGGATTCAGTCGGAAGAATTAATATTGTTAAATGATCATATAACTAGATTAGAAATTAGCAAGGCCATTGACAAACTGAAACCTAACAAAGCTCCTGGTCCAGATGGATTACCCGCTGAATATTACAAATGTCTCAAAGATGATCGGGTACCAGTGCTGGAGAAGCTTTTTAATGAATATTATACTTTAGATATTCCTATATCATCCTATTTCTCAATGGCCAACGTCACATTGATACTAAAAAAGGGTAAGGATCCAGAGGACCCAGGATCGTACAGGCCGATATCAGTTTTAAACTGTGATTATAAGATCTTAGCCTCAATTTTAGCTAATCGATTCTCTCTCGCCTTACAGAAACTTATACATTTAGATCAGACTGGCTTTATGGTCAAAAGGAATGCCTCTAAAAACATTCGTAAGTTAATCACGCTGATAGACTACGCGTGGAACATGGAGCAAAAACCCAGTACAGATATCTGTAAAGACAGGGCAGTTCTTACCCTGGACGCTGTTAAAGCGTTCGATTCTATTGTATGGGATCATTTTTTTACTTCACTTAGACAATTCGGGATACAGGGAAACTTCTTGCAATTTATTTATAGAATCTATGCGAAGCCAATTTCATACATACTGGTAAACGGAATGATCTCGCCTAAAATAATTCTACAGCGAGGTACTAGGCAAGGATGTCCATTGTCTCCCTTGCTATTCAATGTAGCATTAGAACCATTAGCGATAAGACTAAGAAATAGTTTAGCAGGGATTACAATGGGTTCTCTACGTCTAATTACACTATTATACGCTGATAATATTCTAGTTTTTTTAGAAAATACACAACAATCTATTCCAATTTTGAGACAGATACTAGAGGAGTTCAGCTCATTCTCAGGATATAAAGTAAACACAGAAAAAAGTGAATTAATGTATATTGGGAATATACCCACAAGTTATCCTGGTAATCCGTTTAAAGTGGTAGATTCTATTAAATATTTGGGTCTAATGTTACATAAAAATCCGAAATTCTGGTACACAGATAATTATCTTTCATTATTTCAAAAAATCAAACAAGATCTGAAACTATGGACTTCTTTCCCTGATTTCTCTCACTGCGAGAGTAAATCTAATTAAAACCATTATATTTCCACGTCTTCTCTACCCGATACAAAATTTGCCCTTGTTCATAACAAACAGGGACCGTAGAAGTTTATACACTTCTGTCTCCAAATTTATCTGGCAAAATAAAAAACCACGCATCGCTTTAGCCAGATTAATGCAGAAATCACGGGCTGGTGGCTTATCATTGCCCGATATTAATCTTTATAATATTGCAGCGATGGTAAAAATTGCTATTGACTGGCTGGCAAATACAAATACATTTGCCTCTCTGGTACAGGAGTCCTTGCTGATTTACCCTTTCGCATTACCTGCGATTTTGCACTGTAAACCAGGTCAACTGCCTTCCAACGTTTCCTCATTAATTACAATCAAAAATATAGTTCTGGCGTGGCACAAGTTCTGTAAATTTTTGGAAATAGATTTTTCAATCTCAGAGTTTCTCCCAATCAGGGGTAATCCGCTTTTCCCCCCCGGTTTACGTCAGAAAACTTTTAAAAATTGGGCCGAAAAAGGGTTAAATAAAATTTCTCAATTAATTGGCGTAGATGAGGTAGTATTAGAAGGTGAAACCTTGTTTTCCCTTTTTCAATTACCAAGATCAGATCTATTTGCGTTCTTTCAGGTACGTCATTTCATTGGGTCACAGGTTTGGAGGTTTCCCTTATCGGTTGCATGGTCTGATATCAGAGTCTTAATACAGAAAGTTGTGGCAGGTGCCACCTCGATCTCATTAATTTATGACATTATGCTTTCCAAACAAACGCAAGGCTTCCTTAGCAAGATCAGCGATCATTGGAGTAGGTCAATCGGGGATACAGAGCCCGAGAGAATTATACAAAGTTTTAAATCCTTAGAAAACTGTAAAGTCCCCTCAATATGGAAAGAATCGCATATGAAATTAATAAACAATTTTTACCTCTATCCAGTTAAATTAGCGCGATTCTATCCATCTAGATCAGCTCATTGCCCTAGGTGTGCACATAAGGAAGCGGACTTATTACATATGTTCTGGACTTGTCCTAAGATAAATCAGCTTTGGCTGAAATTTATATATTGGTTTAATAATATACACGGTGTTACTATTTCTCTCACGTTCCGGGACATTATCCTGCTGGTTGAATCATCGATTAGTTTTGACAGGCATTGGACTCGTTCTTTAAATACCTCAATATTAGCTGTAAGACAGAGTATTCTCAAAAAATGGAAAGTAAAAAAAGGGCCTGTACTATCCGAGATCTTGTACGCTATCCAAGATCAAATTATTTTTGAATCACATCATCTACAGGAGGCCTCTGAAGCTAGAATTAAAAAGTTTCTACTAGGGTGGTATCCCATTATTAACTCCTATCCCAGGCCTATACAAAAACAGATTTTAGCGCCCTTTACATCTTCAGTAAGCTTTGCTGAAATGGTCATACTAAATCTCTTTCCACATACATGGATATCCAATAGTTCAGAAATTTAATATCAATTTTGATCAAGATAAATGGGGCGGAGTGAGAGGATTCCCTTTCCCATTCCCTTTTTTTTTTTCTCTCTCGTTTTTTGTTCTTGTTTTTGTGTTTTTGTTTTTGTTGTTTCTTGTTTTTTGATGTAATGAAAACAGAAAAAACCCAGCTCAGTGTACAAATATTGCCCTCATTGAGATGATTAATCAATTGTGAGAAAGTATATATGTCTTGTATTCTGTTATGTTTTTGCTTTATAATATGCTTTACCTTGCCCTGTGAGGCATAAAAGGTTTGATTTATTTGACTGTACACTGTACTGGATTCAAAATAAATATATTAAAAAAAAAAAAAAGAAGAAAATCTAATGACATGGCCTCCTTGTTCACCTGATCTGAAGAACCCCATTGAGAACCTGTGGTCCATCATCAAATGTGAGATTTACAAGGAGGGAAAACAGTACACCACTCTGAACAGTGTCTGGGAGGCTGTGGTTGCTGCTGCACGCAATGTTGATGGTGAACAGATCACAACACTGACAGAATCCATGGATGGCAGGCTTTTGAGTGTCCTTGCAAAGAAAGGTGGCTATATTGGTCACTGATTTGTTTTTGTTTTGTTTTTGAATGTCAGAAATGTATATTTGTGAATGTTGAGATGTTATATTGGTTTCACTGGTAAAAATAAATAATTGAAATGGGTATATATTTGTTTTTTGTTAAGTTGCCTAATAATTATGCACAGTAATAGTCACCTGCACACACAGATATCCCCCTAAAATAGCTATAACTAAAAACAAACTAAAAACTACTTCCAAAACTATTCAGCTTTGATATTAATGAGTTTTTTGTGTTCATTGAGAACATGGTTGTTGTTCAATAATAAAATTAATCCTCAAAAATACAACTTGCCTAATAATTCTGCACTCCCTGTATATATATATATATATATATATACATATATATATATATATATGTATATATATATATATATATATATATATATATATAGGTGTAAGCATTCTGGTTATATATATGTCAGAATAATTTGGGATTTCTTGTCCTCCTTTTATGTACATATAATATATATCGATTTGGAGTCTAAAAAATTATTTTTTTAAAATATATATATATATATAGAATATCCCTAGCTAAACCGGGCTATAATATCCTATAATGAAACAGAGCCTCATAGAAATAGCTCATTAGAAAAAATTTGTTACAAAAGAAAATTATTAAGGTGCATATGAAAAAATGTTCATTTATTTGTACTCTTAAAAAAAGAGTTTCTTTTAAATTTTGAGTCCTTAGGTGGATTCCTTTCAAGTGATTATATTTCATGTATATACGTAGCTCCAAATTTGAAGAGTGAAGAAAAAGAGAAAAAG